>NW_016909298.1:0-93033 GCF_001483705.2 Eufriesea mexicana | reverse complement strand
GAAAATATGCTCGATTTTAACATCTCGGGTGTTTAAAATTTTTTTTTTTTTTTTTTTACTTTTTATTTTTATTTTCTTTGACTTGCAAATCGCTAAACGACGCGCGTCCATTCATAGGTCATCGTTTCCTGTTGGAGCCGCGATAAGGAGGCTCTGACGATTTCGGGGACGAGATCGGGGGTGTCCCTTGATGGACCATCAGCACAAGGGGCTGTCCGAAAGGCCTGGTTCCGGACATCGATCCACCGCTACCTCGTCCTGGTCAATGGAATTGCAACGATTCCGTGATGATTTTGTTTCGTATTATATATTTTTTTCTCACACCTGCCACTCCAAACGTGGTTCTTTCTCTCTCATAATCTCGGCTCGTTACCGAACTGTACGTTACTCGCTAGTGGACGCAATTCACGGAATTTCACCGGTGGGAACCGGTGGCGCCATCTACTCGTGCTTCCTTTCAACGTTACCAGTGCTGTTAGTCTCTTTCTCCCTTGGGTAATTCGTTTCCCTCTTAGCGGGATCAGTTGGAATTGCGCGTTTAGACCCCGAGATAAACTTTATTTAGGTTAGTCGTTTTTTTTTGGCGCTGATGTTTATTAGCTCTCCCGCTGTTACGTTTGCGATTTCGGAGACTGGGGATTAGCGACAATGGCTTTATCAATTTTGTTGGGGAAGAAGTTGAAGCATTTTGGGACTTTTGGTTTTATTGGTTACTTTTTATTCCTTTGTTCATGGTACTGTCAAGCGATGAATTTCATTACGTGTGTCCTCGAGTTTCGTGTTTTCCACGCTCTCCAGAGGATTTCATGTAATCCTCTGCTATATTTCTCCCGTCGCAAACTATCGACGTAAACGCACGTGAACACATAGCACGATAATAAAACAATAAAAATATTCACGAGAAAGTTGCTTTATCGTAATCGAGATTACCGATTTTTCAAAATGTTCGTACGTTGTAAAATGTCACTAGGGCATGACCAATAATAATTGATCAGTTTCGACAGCGATCGAAGGTATCCGGTATTGTAAAATTGAAAATGTTTCAGTTGTGAAAGTTTGAACGCGAGTACGAAAATTCAGATGGCAGTGCAATTCGATGACATCGGGAAAGTAAATGATGATAATTGCTGACGGCTAACTCCACCAGTGCTCGCTTACAGACACACCTATGGCCACTATTAATTCGGTTCCCTGAGCATTGAGATGCAATAAAAGTAGTAAAGATGGCGCGCAGATAAAGAGGAAGAATGAAGATGAAGTAGGAGAAGTAGTAAGAGATACAAAGAAAAGTTTGGAAAGACCACAAAGAAGGAAAAAAGAGGCAAAATTACGAGTCATGTCCCTGAAGAAGACAACTATACTTTTGTTGATTAAAAGAATAAAAAAAAGAGAACAGGGTTACGTGCCACCTTGAAGCAGATACTACTCAAGCATTATTATATAAGTTGATGGAGTCACTTCAGTAATGCATTTAATATCTGATAAGCTTCCTTTATGAGTCTCTGAATACTTATGTGTAACACATAATTAATGAATTACTGGTCTTTCATTAGGTCTGTTACAAAATAAATTGTAAAACTTTCAATAAAGTTATACGTTGCCATGGTATTATCTCATCGGTACCAAGTTTTACCTGGACTTATATTCTCATAGTTTTATCTGGACAAGTATTCTTTCATTTCAAAGGAAGTAATATACATTTGACATTTAATAAAAGTCCCAAGAAGAGAGAAACCATTATGAAACTTCCTTAACTAAAATTAATTGAACAAAAGATTGAAATAAAGGATGCAATCTTTTAGAAAATGCAGTACCGTACGAAAGAAATTTGCTTTGTTTCTCTTGCTTCCTATTTTTAACTGCGATCAACTGAAAGATTTAATTCAATCAGTTCAACCTTCTGTACAGTTATATCTTCAATATACCTATGCCAGAATATAACACAATTACCTTAACATATGGACAGAATGTTTCACATGTATCCATTTATTTCCATTAAAACTGAAGGTAATTTAAGTCCATTCTTAACCTCTAACTTTCACAATGCAGTAAATGTTCTCTACGCTGGCAGAAACTTTCTGAAACTACAATTTACTACATCAAGTGGCCTCGATAACTAGAGCTATTAGTCAGCAATTTTCTTTACACGGTAAGATGCATCTGAAGAGTACTCCAGCCACTGTTTCAAGAACTGTAGGATTGTATTCTTTTCATATAAAAAGATGGCGTTCTGCTTCAAGGTTATGAGGAATCGGTGCTGTGCCTTACCAGAGGTGGACGAGGAACAGGGGTGGGAGGAGGCCCTCGCTGACGAAGGTGCTGGAGGATGATCTGCTGTGGGAGGCGTAGGTGGTGAGTTTGTCGAGTTTCCACGAATCTCGCCTGCCTGCTTCAGCACCTGGTATATGGCGTCCACGTCTGCCCACACGAGATAGAGAGACAGCAATGCAAAAGCACACGAGAGACATCACACTAGGTGCTTTTCTGTCATTTTTTCTTTCCTTTCTTTCTTTTACTTGCTTCATTTTTCTTTCCTTACTTTTGCTCTCAACTCTATGGCTGGAAGCATTAGTTCCTTGGGCAACAAGTGTCTTTATTTACTTCTTATATGGGAGTACTACTTAGACAACAATTTACAATACTTACAGTAATATCTCTCCAAACTTTTAGACAATATCAGTGAAATAGAAGAAGCATTCTCTTGCGTCGAATAAAGGGGGAAACGATACATAGAAGTAGGTCAGAAAATAATAAATAAGATTGACAAGCAGTGACTGTAAATTTAAAGACACTTGCTCATGGAAGCTATACTTATCACCAAGAGTTGAACTTCATTGATGTACATTAACAGTGTATTGGTGTCACTTGTTCAGAGATACTGACTCTATACACATAGCAAATAAAAACAAAATATTAAAGAAAGTAATAGTACCAATATTAAATTATCCAAAATTTGGAAAAACCAAAGAGAATATCTGTCCATTGCTAAGATACGTCAGTTTGAAATTGATTAATGTCAATTTGCAACATTAGTCGAGTATGGTCATAGCAACTAATAAAATTGGCATCGATCGTTCGAAGGATGGGTTCACCGTGGCGTCGCGTGAAGTAAATCAAGTTGAAAGGATTGACAGTATATAGCCATCGTTTAATCGAGAATTTAACCAGAAGGGCCCCAATAATTTTCATCTTTTCTCATATACCCTCTCAAATGAAAAATTTTCTCAACAAAAATAGGGTTATTTAAAATCTCCAAATTTTTTTTCCATTCTTATGTAACCTCAATTGGTCAGCTCAAAAATTCTCATTTGAAGAAGAACTATCTCTGTTAAACTGACGAGTTGGAACTTCAGGAGCCTTCGAACGATCGACTCTTGAGCTTCAGTGACTCTGAACAGGGACAACCACAACTTCGAGCCACACAAAACACCGAGTACACCATAAAGAAAGAGTTTTCCCTTTTCTGCAGCCTGTTCAGGCGATCAAGGGACGTAGGAGAAGAAGGCTAAAGGGCGAATGATCCGATTAATTGGTTAATCGCGATGGACTGTGATGCACACCGTGATCTCTGACCCTTTTGTGCCTTGCATGTCGATGATCGTGATCAGGGAAGTCGATCGAGGTGAAAAGATGAGGAGCAGAGCTTCGTGCAGTGTTGATCCTTCGCTTACTTCCGTTTTCTTCTAGCTGACGGATCGATCGATGCTCTTTGCAATCAAACTGACACTTCGCTGACTGTTTCAACACTCGTGCTTCGACCCGCCAATTTTCTCCGAATACCCAAAGCTCTAAACAACTACTCAACCGAGTCGGAGATGATCTCTAAAACCTGAACTAACTGCAAAACTTTAATTCGGCCTCCGAAATTGGTCCAGAATTAGATTCTAGGTCGTGGGGCTTAAATTTCGCTAATGATTCATCAATTTCACGCAATCTGTTTCACCCCGCTAGCTCTAATATCGAATCGATAGTCATCTCCCTTACCCTTCAACCCTGGACTTCCGTCCAACTTCCTTTCCTTCCGCTAGGTCCCATCGTAACAAAGGAAGCCACCTTCGCTTTCGATGAACCAACGGCACGAATTTCTGAAAATTATCCAAGTTATCAAGAATTGGGTCCAGAGCAGAACAGATCAGTTTGATTCGTCGGAGCATCGATCGTCCTTGGCAACGAGAGAGAAAGAGAGACAGATAGACAGGTAGATAGATAGATAGACAGAGAGAGAAAGGAGATCAGAAGAACAATTTTAACACATTTACATTCTAAACTGGTTCGTACTTACTGTACTCTGCGGCTGCGGTCTCGTCCACCTGAGCCTGGGTCTTCTGCCGGCGGAGAAGGGGAATCCCGCCGCTCTTTTTGGGTGCTAGGCTAGGGCACATGGCCGGTTGCACCAGGTTAATGCAGTCGGTGTGAGCGTTCGCTTTGCAGCCACGACATCTGACACCCTGGCGACTGTGGCCACGCAGCACTTGGCCGCATGCATCACAGGGTGTGATCTTTCGGTATGTGTATTCGCGCCAAGAGTGGCCACCCTCGGACTCTAGGCTTTTTCTGGAACAGGTGGTTTTTTCGTCACTTTAATAATAGTCTTCAGAGGAGTTTCGCGATATTCTCGGAACAGATTGCTCCTGGGTAAAGCGAAAGAGCATGAAAATAACACAGACAAACCTATTTCTTCCTTGTACCGCATTTCATCAGCGATTCCTTACCTTATCTAATTTAAAAAATTTCGTGACATATCAAGAAATACCTTATACTGACACAATAAGGAAATATGGGTGTAATTTTTTGATTGATTCGAAGGAGACAAGAAAATGATACTAATGATTCTAATTATATACCCTCGTTCGAGGGGGAAGAGACCAATTCTGTTGTCTAAATAATTAGGTATTGCATGTTTTAAAAATGGCATGCTGCTTGCAGACTGCTGCACTATACTTTTTATTTTCTATTTTCTAAAAACCATAATATGTAAGCTTTTCATTGCAAAATTTGATACTAGGTTTCAGTAAACAGTATACTTAAATTTTATTACTTTACTATTAATTACTATACTCCATTATTAAGTAAACGATTACATAATACAGGGAAAATCAAATATTTCTGTAGAATATTTAAAAAAAATATGTTATAAGTTTTCATTTAGAGATTGCATTTAAAGCACACACACACACACATACACACGTGAAATGTAATATGTTAAAAGTGAATAATATTCCAGGAAAAGCAATTAATTATATTCTTAATTAAATGTCGAATTAAATATATTGAATAATTAAAAATTATTTTTCATGGCTGTCAGTGATAATCTCACCTGGACATGGCAACGACTGTAGAAACAGCATGGTACATCGCCTGTTTTCCTCTGTGTTAGTTAAGCATTGGCAAAACAACAATTCTGGTTATTCAAATGCAACTTCCCATTAACACACTTTCAATAAAACGCTATATCTAAAAACCAATAAAAAGAGAGACAGAGAGAGAGAAAAAAAAGGGATTTATAAAGGTTGACTTTCATTGAACGTTAGGAGTTACTAACTTGTCAGCTGACGGCGGAGTCGTTGGGGAGCTGGTCTTTAAGCTCTTGAACGCTTTCAACCATTTGTGCTTGGTACTTCCGGTCGAGCCATTCGACATCTTCCGGCTGCTCACCCCATCCGGTTGACCGGCTTCTCCAGCCCCGAACAGCTCTTTCTGAAAATCGAAGCGAACATCAGATGTAATATCTGCTCCAGCAGACTGGAAAATGCTCGAGTAGATTCAATTTTCCCTTAGCCTTGGGAAATTCCCTAACGACCACTCTCTATATAACCTCTTGGGAATTATGAACGTTCCCATTATGGAATTAACTAATTACGTTAATTTCCCTTTTATTACCAAATCGACTACTATTTCTTTGGAATTGCAGTAACTCAATTAATTCTCCCTTCCCAGTATTTCTCAAAATTCATTCCTCCACTTTTTATTTTTGGACAGTAAAATGGTACAAAATTTCTGTCTAAATCCATTCTCCTTTAATTTATATTACCAGCAAATTCATCGTTTCAATTTTTTCACTGCAAGTTGATAGCATGATCAAAAATTTAATGCTGTAAATTCGTTTCTCTTTAATTTGCATTTTTAGAAGATTTATTTTTCCAATCTTTTACCTTTGGACAATGCAAAACGGTACAAAATTTTGCTTCCAAATTGATTTTTCGTTAATTTACCCTTTCAGAAAATTTCTCCATTCCATTTTTATTTCTTGACGATACAATAACGAAGACTCGTATTCCTTTAAATTAATTATTTATTTAATTCGTAATTTTAGAAAACTTGTCCTTGCAATATTTTCTTTTCCAAAGGTAATTTTTGTTTTTATACCCTTCCCTATCTTTCTTTTCTTCTTTTTATGTTTACTGTAATAATGGAAAATGTAAATTCTATAAGAGACGTTATTGTATCGTCGAGTATAGGATATCGGAAACTTTTCACAAAGTTCTGTTCTCTGTGGTGTGTCCGGCTTTAGGAATAATCGTAATGGAAAATAGCCAAGTTTCTGCACGAGTTGTTTGACGTGCTCGTGCACAATCGACAGGTAAATAGATATCCAACGAAAGAGGAAGCCAGAACGGTTTTAATACGATGGAGGAGTCGGTATTAATTGGCTTCCATTTGGAACACCTATTGGCATCACGGATTCATCGGACTATTTCGCAATTATTTCTGCTACTTTGCATTTGAAATTTTCGAAATGACCGAATTCGACGATTCAATTAACGTGTACCCCAAATATTCGTTTACAGGGTAATTGATCAGGAGCATATTAAATATACAAATTCGTTTGCATTAACAACTACCAGCAGTGTCAGTCAGTGTCATCAGGAATTACAAGTAGATTATTACTCGGTTATTACTTTGGTTAATGTTATAGCTAATCCAATCGTGGCTACAGTATCGGAAATAATTTCTAATTAAAATTAGGACGACCATCGATGGTATTCCTGCAACCGAGATTCCTATCGATCCCAAGCAGACCATTGTACCCATCGCTATATTGCACACTGGGTATATCGTGTGGACTTCATTCATAAAGAGACTCAAGGTGCATCGACCAGCGAACCAAACTTCGCTCAACATTATTCCACGGTATACTACACTCTATGATTTGCAGTTTCCAAACTGAAAAACCGTCGCAAAACGGAAAAAGGAACACCAGTTGCAAAGCAAATGCACAGTCACTTGATAAATCTCATCACTGATAAATCTCATCGAAACGTCGAGGAAAGGTGCCACAGGATGAAAGATCCCTTCCAAGGAGTAACAAACGAAGCTATTTGCGATCATTTCCATCCACGAAATTCCTCGAAACCACAGCACCAAGGGGAAAAACCAGTCCGCGAAGAGTCCATTTTGCATAGCAGCGAAAGGCCAATTGTGAACCAATTCCTTGGGTCAATTCAACCAAGCAGACACACTTCACTCTGAACACGTGTCCTAAGATCTTCTTTCACGCGTGTCATCTAGCCACAGGGACTATGTGTCCTGAGTGCCTTGAGACACTGCGAGTCACGTGTTCAAACACCATGCACCAGCTGGCCTGGAGGCAGCTGACCTATCTTTCGAATAGACCTGTATCCACTGCGATTTCGCGAGTTTCATCGGCACAGATACGTATCAGGTATCACTGGACACACCGTTTATCCCTGCGAGGCAGAGAGGACCGATAGTGACCGCAGGGAGCCGCATAGCAACGGACTACAGCTGACTGGAGCCAGGGACGCGAGGATTCACCAGCGCAAAAGCGTTCCACGGTTCAGGGAATGCTTCGATTGCCTTCTGCTTCCGTGAAGATGCCGATGGTGACCTGGATTCGCGATAGAAAGCGAAGGGGACCAGGTGTTTCAGGTGTTCAAGGGGATACTAACGACTTGTGTGCGCAGCGTTGTCCAGCCCATTTTCCCGAGGACTAGTCAGGCTCCTCCTGCCACTCTGACCTAGGAGAGCGGACTCGAGGCCAGGAATGGATTTTCAGACGGTCGCGTCGGAGGCTGACCTAGTTGTGAGGGCGCATGTCGCGCGATTGCGCGCCGTATTTATTCGCTCGCCGCATGTGGTACTCTCGTTTCCGCAGCACGTGCTGTTTACGCGCCTCTGCCTTTGATTTTTCACTCCACTGAGTCATCCTTACGTATCTCTTGGTTGTATTTCAAACGAACATCTTGCGGGGATTAACACCACTCTGTCAATTTAGGGTGGTCACTCTTCTTTGGTCCCTCTGAACCTTCTCACCGAGACTTTTGATTACGACAGTTTTTAAAGGTCTCCAAGAAGTTTCGGTTATTACGCGAGTTTTAATGGATCTGTAGAATTGATTGGGACAGAAGTTTCCAGCCAGTGAAGGAACTTAGAATGTTTGTACTAATTGGGCTGCCGTTCTTGGCTCCCTCGGTTGACGAAACTTTTTGATTGGACCAATTTTTAGACGTTCCAGAGACGTCTGATTGTCGTACGAGTTTGAATGGATCCATGGAATTGAATAGAACAGGAGCCTTGGATGTACGAGATTTTAAATCATCTTGCTAGTCTATTTTTTAGCCTCCTGGTCCCGGTCCAAATATGTTTTAACTTTAATTGCACTAGTTCTTGAACGTCCCAGGGAAGTTTGCGACAGACTGAGAAATTGGCCGAATTTATTACAATAGGAGGCTCGAAAACAGAGAGCAATAATTGAGTTCTTCTTTGTACCTTGTCGTTAATGTAGGCTCTTTCGGCTTCTTGCAATTCTCACTGGAATTTTGACATTTTAATGAGATTTTAATACGATTGCTCGTAAAATATTCAGCGAATTATCAGGAATTGAAATGCTCTTGAATATTTTAATTGAACGGGAATGCAGAACGGGCTGGAACGTTTTCTACCATATTCGAGGAACTGGAGCAACTTTTACGATTTCATCCAAGCGCTATCGATCAGGGATGCTTTTTGAATATTTCAAAGAACCGTTTCCAATCGAATCACACTCCGTAGTCGAAATGGAAAAAGAGTGATGGAAAAATAGAAGTGGAAAAAATATCCATGTCTGTTCGCGTTTTCGTGTATTTCGCTCAAAGTCTTTAGGTTCCTATAGTAAACACGATCCTTCTCCGTCGTCTTGTAAAAGCAATAGGGGTTAGGTGGAAGTCTAATGCAAAGGAAATTGCTAGGAGGGATCGAAGCAGGCAATTATCGATATCTGGACGGCCTGTTTCATAGACACTCTAGTGGTCGCTGACAGGTCCATTAGAACGTGTCTTGTTGAAAATTTTAGCAGGACTTGCCCCCAATATCGATCTCTCCCGGTGAAAGCACCCCGGTTAAACGACCTTGTTTCAATCTCTAATCTGCCTGCCTACGTGCCCAATTCTAAGGATCTATGGGATCACTGTGGCACCTCTGTTACCGAATACATTTATGAACCACTTTGATCGAGCAGACTCATCACAACTTCAGGATCTTGATCCCCGGATACCTTGCAGGAAATTCCTATCTTCGTTTAACTTGATAATTTTAATTAACGTCGCTCCAATATTTCGCAAAATATTCTTTGTTTCATTTTATTCGATGAATATTCGTGGATTTTGCTCTAATAATTCGATATCTAATTTTGCGAGCATATGACGACTTGAGAATCTTCTGATCTACTGATTTTCTGATCTTCTGTTCATTATTATTCGATTTGTTACTGTGAATTGTTATTCCAATTCGGATGAAAAATTTTCAGTTTTTGGTGTTGCGCAGTCCGGATCAGCCTCCATTTTGGTATTCCGAGTCTCTGGCATGCCAAGTGACGGATCAGGACACGTCGTATTCAGGTATTTTACAAATGCTCGAGTGGCATGCTCGAATCAGGCCAATCTCCTCGACTAGTATGATGCTTTCGATGGGTAGGCACATGCACGTGTTTCAAAGTCGTATGTAAATCAATATTATTGAATAGAGATGCACGCTTAACGCGCCTGTCTCTGAATGGAAAAAAAAAAAAATGAAATTTCACCTCGCGTTTCCTTTTTCCCGTTCCACAAACCTTCGTTTACGATTTCCATTCCTGTCACTGCTCGCTTCTATCGACAGACATATTGGATTTCGACGGTTTTCTCTAAAAATAAATAGACCGATTTATATAGGTTATGTTCGATAGTTGGGTAATTTTAAGTTTAATGAAGGTACTTACGTTAGCGATGAATTAGGTTAGGATTAGATTCATACGGGTACAAATTATGCAGATTTGCCTACCAGACAGTTAGATCTCGGTTTAGGTTAGCTTCCCATTAACTACACACTGGCTAAGTCTGACATATTGTCAGTGTTGAAGTCCAGGTTAAGTCTGCTGAACTAATACAAATCTAGGTTATGCTTGCTTTAATTTTTGCCAACTCTAAAACAGGTAAACAGTCTAATATACCGAATGTTCTTAGCAAATGGACCAAGTTACAGTTTCAGAATGATATTATAAAAAATTTTACGAGGCAAAAGCTAAATCGGTTCCAATTATGTTTGTTCGAAATCATCACCATCTTTTCAAATAAAACTACGTATTTTTCCATATAATGATCGATATATCGTTTAATTGTCCACCAAAAAGTACCAGAAATAATTACTTCGAAAAATATTTCAACTTCAGTTCTGCGAAACATAACCTATAAAAGATAAGAAAGGTGCGAAACAAGGCTTCCAAAGTCGATATTTCTTAAAATTAAAATATCTATTTTAACGGATTTTTATTATTGAAAATATCATGATTATGTAGCATCGATGTCGACAAGGAAATAAAATGCAAATGTAGATATCCTATCATATCAACGTCAGATAAAACCCGTGACGACATAACCTAACCTCCTCTATCAACATGTCTGACCCGGGACAGAGTGGTGGGGGAAGCAAACTACGTCCTTGTTGCCTTTGCGCCAACCTCTTATTCCTATACAGCTGTGGAAGATATTAAACAGGTAATATTCGCAACCTTGGGTCATCTTTATCATTTTGCGTGCCAGCCACGTTCGTATTCAAAAAATTTCGATCACGACTCCATCGCGATTCGAATACCGACAGGCGCGTGTCAAAGCAGGCGAGTTTGCCGAAGCGAGCATTTCCCGTAGCACGTATGTACGCTCCTCGAGTACGTACACTCTGCTGTTCGAGTTATTTTCGCGACGAGGAAAGGGGATCACGGGATTTACGTCTTTTTGACTCCCGGACTCGTTTCGGAATCGTTCGTAGCCTTCCCCTCTTAATTCATCCCCATTCCGCTGGGGAACGAGTGGCCAGAGATGCTCAGTTTTCATGCAGCTGCTTTTACGACGCGAGGCGTAATGCGAAAATCTGTCTCACGTATCTTTCAGCTTTCATGTCACGACAAAGGACACCGTATTTCCGACTTTTCGGCTCGAGTGGTTTTTTAATGTCGTCCTTGCCTCTTTCGCGCTTGTGATCCCGTTGATGAGTTTCAGCCCGGAACACGAATCGGGTCTGAGTCCTCGGACATGACGATTTGGGATAGGTTAGGTTAGTTTGGGGTCAGTCCATGCGTGAATACTTTTCGGTTAACCTACTAACGGAAGTTTCCAGTGTTTTGTCATTTCATGGATTATTATGCTATTAGAGTAAAAATTGACGAGATAATTTGATCTCTGATTAGAGTAGGTACTATGATACTATGCCCACTAAATCAAATTTACAGAGCTTTTTTAAAAATTCTAGAATTCTAGTGTACGTCATCCTATGGGGATAGGAATTAATCTAAAATTTTGGAAAATACTGAAGTTTCTAGAATAATTGTTACTACATAACCTTAAAATTCTACCAATTCCACAGACTTTCATCACGACTGATATGAATTACTCTTCACTAGTACATACACGTATTCCAAAGCCCCTGGGGTATTTTATCTTTTCATGGATTATTATGACTTCGGAGTAAAAATTGACGGAATAATTTGACCTCTGGTTGGGGTAGGTACTTTAATAACGTGTCCACTAAATAAAATGTAGAGTACTTCTCTAAAAATCCTAAAATTTTTAAAGCACATCTTCCTACTTGACTAGGAATTAATCTGCAATAAAAATTTTTAAAACCTTAAAGTTCCTAGGATGATTGTTACTGCATAACCTCAAAATTCTACCAATTCTACTAAATTTGATCACGACTGACATGGATTGCTCTTCACTGATAGAGACATGTATTCTAAAGTCCCTTTATATAACCAGTTAACACGCATTGCTTCTCGTAGAAAAATCTTCATGCATCTACTCACGGTCGGAGACCAGTTATTAGTTTCCAATATGGCGACTTATCTCGCTGCCGGCCCAACCGATCACACGAATCGCACTAGAGAAAGCGTGAAACTGCGGCAGCACGTGCAGGTGTGCAGACAAGGTGCATTGTACTTGTTCTAGGCCTGTGGAAGGGAACAATGGGAGGCTCGAGCTAATTTTAATCGGCTGAGTCTCTCGAGTCGACAACCACGAATGCTCCGCGGGGCTAGTTCTTTTTCTCGTGGCCGAGATCGACACGTTCCTTTGTCTCGACAGACTTCTTCGATTGGCCGTCTCAAGCCGATACCTCGTGTCACGGATTGCCCTTTTGTCGCTCTCAGGCACTCCACTGGCTGTTAGGTGGTTGGATTGCTGATGAGAATAATGGTTTTGCTGACAGCTGATCCTGATACGATGTCGTGATCTTTTCAATGGCTGATGACAAATTGGTAGAGGTTAGGGACGAGTGACAGACGATATTCTCTGGCACTTATTCCTTTTTCGTAATCGAATGAACTCGATCGATATAATGCAACATAACATCTACGTAATATCAATTAAACGAATACGATTTTAGGTTAGGATAATAATTCGAAGAATTTCGATCACGCATTCGTTCCCAGGAAAGTAACCTATATAAAAATTACCCAATGGAAATTACAAATTAAAATCGGTGAAACTGAATATTTCGTTACAGGTTATGTAAGGTATAACCTAGAAATAAACGATATTTTTATCGAATGTTTTATCTTCTAGAAGGTTCGTTTTGGGATTGAAAAATTCTTCATACTGTTACATAGATGGAGGTATAACATGCTTTCGCGTTTAAATGGAATGGTGAGCAAAGGAGCGCTACTGACTACAGAAGATCGCTGGTACAAGCGAACAACAGCGTGAAATCGGTGATATTTCTTCTCTGTGATACATCTTCCCTGAGGGATTCGTCGCAAATCCAATCTCGAGGTCGTCAAACGATTTCTCTACCCCCGAACACCTGTACACACGTACACGCGCACACGTCGGATTCCCTTACATCAGAGTCTCGGAAACTTTTCTGCCGCGGATGAAAAAACTTTCTGCAGGCCTTGTCGTGGTTTTCTAAACAAGAAAACGACCCAGACTCGCCGAAGTGGTAGCAAGTTTTTAGCCCGAGTGCGCGGAACTTTCGATGTGCTTTTTTCTCGCTAGCGACATTATGTTGCCGGCACTGGCGCGCGGCAATTTGCGAGTAAACTTTCGATAATCGCTAATAGGTCTCCGTTTTCTCTGGTATCGATCTTGCACGAGGTTCAGTTAAACGACCCAGAAAAGAAGCACGAAGAGGAAAAGCTTGGTGGAAAGTTAATATTATTATGAAAGTTATTATGGAAGACATTCTTCGGAGAAAGTGAAGTAGCCTCACCGAACAATCTCATAAATTTGAGAGCGGGGTTAAACTATTTTCAACCTTGCATTACATAATGAAATAAACATTCGATTCTATCGATAATTTACTAGAATTATTCGTGTCGCGAATAAATACGAGAAATAACAGAGATAAAGAAGATATCAGAGAAAAATAAATGTACAGGTCGTTTCAGAAACAGATAGTTAAACCTTGGTATTGTTTGATCAAAAGTTTGGTTACCTACTTCTGAAGTATACGTATAGATCTTTTATTCCATAAGTCCCTAAATTCATCATGCGGTTACAAAGGACTCGAGCTTTAAGTAACTAAAAGCTAACAACTGTTTTCGAAGCGATACAGTTCGCGCTGAATAAATTCTCGGTTGGTGAAATGTATCAATTATTAACGTTCCTACCCACAGAAAATAAAGGAACTGGTTGAATCGCTGTGACGTTTGCTAACAAAACATATCAATTGGCGTACCTGCGCTTGCACAGCTGCGAGGTATAGTTGCGCCTCTCCTAGCTCGAAACGCTTCATTGAAATGTCTTCCTGCAACTCGGCCACTTTCGTGTAAAGATTACTTTCGGCGCTCCTGCAATTAAAGAAAGAAAACCGTTTAGCGATCCCGGTTTCAGGGGATTAAAGCGCAAAAGGGTCGAGTGTTCCCACCGATTCGGGAAATACTAGCCGCTTGAGAATCGTGGTGCCTTTGTAACGTGTTTACCTTTGATAAATTCAACCGGCCACCGAAAAGTGGAATGAGAGGTAATTAGAATTCTTTTACTAGGCATTAATCATTTCTACCCCGGATTCTATATACCGTCGGTTCTTTGCGTTATCGATCATGCTCGTGCCCAAAGCCAGCACCGCAATATCGCGAAATTACTTTCCCAAATCCCAAATGGAGGATCCCTAGAAGCACCATCTCCCTAGCATCCGATCCTCGAGGACCAGGGGGTGACCATTTTGCCCCTCCGGTGCAGTTAATTCGAAGAGATACGTATCCATTCAAATCGCCAGGTTCTCAACGGTTGAGAAACAGCCTGTTAATTGCCTAGTTTTCACCTAGACCGGAAGATGAACGCACTTTCTTTGCATGCGGGTCAACGCGTCCAAGGCGTCCTGGAGTCGAGTGATTTCTTGAGCGAGACTGTCGTGCTCTCGTCGTAAATCCTCCATCAGGGGTAGAGTGCTGGTTCCTGTTGGGGCCAGTTCGTCCCTCAGGGTCGGTATTTGACTGATTCTTTCCATGGGAACCTGTTCGGGAGGACCTGGCGTCACGAACAGCCGCCTGGGGGGCTTCTTCGATGGGGTCGCGGTGGCTCCTAGGCTTCGTGCCAAAACCTGAACACAAAATCCCCATTACAGCAGTCAGTGACGATACTTGGACTTATACGTACACTGGACTAATCTCTATCGCTTGGTATCGACATTCCTTCTTCTTCTCGTCTCCCAAAACTATGCCTAACCTTAAGAAGTAATATCGATCGTGTACATCTAAGAGAACATGCTAATTTTCAGGCAATACGCTGGAATCTCACGAATGGAAGCCTTCCACAGCTTCACGCCTCGGCTACTGGCAAGCTCATCACAAACGTAATTCGGTTCTATCGATTGATAAGATCCCCTTCCTTTCGTTGCTGGTTACATTGCACATCGCGTGCAGCGAGGCACAGTCTGAACTTGCAAATGTCAGAGAACAAGGGGGGAATCGCAATAGGTATCGGTGTGACATACTTGCAGGTCATTCAGCGGCGCGACAACCTGAGCCTCCTTCACGACCGCCAGATAACGCTTCGCCTGCTCCCCAGCGCGCTCCGCGGCCGCTTCCGATATGCCGGCCACGCATTTGCAAGCTAATCCGCATAGTTCCTCGTACACTTCCGCTATTTCGCCGAGCAGAGTGGGTAGGCATTGTGACTGGTACCGTTCCGTGATGGCATTCGTGGCCCTCAATTGAAGAACGTAAGCATTGTGCGCCTCGTAGTAGGCGCGCTTCAGTTCCTGCTCGCTTCCGCCATCTATCGTCAAAACCGCGGCGTAAGCACGCTTATAATCCGCCCGGGCACGTTGCAGCTTCTCCTCGGTCTTCACGATCACTTGCTCGTAGGCCTCCCGATGCGAAAACACCTGGGAACAGGAATTTGTTATTCCTTTTCTCTGTTTTCTGTCATAATTCTACTCTTATAATAGGATCATGCGTGTTAGTTACCTGTGGAGATGTGGAACTTGAAGTAACTTTCATCGTGGGATAGGAACAGTGTAGGAAGTAGACTGATTAATAGGGTTTGATGATTTGCAGTTCTATTCAACCTAAGTGTTGACATTTAGGGACACCTGGAGTTGTAAAGGAGGCCTTTGAAGAGTCTCTCTCGAGAACTTCAATTTTCCATTGGAAGGACCACCTGATACCTCCGATACGAAAATCTTGTCAAGGATGAAGTAACTTCAAATGAGTTACTATGATGCAAATGTAATTTCGTCCTTGGGAAGATTTTCGTATTATCAGTGGCATCGGCAGCTCCGTGTGATTTGGGATATATCACTTGACGAATCTTACTCTGAAACGTTACTACTGTTCACGCGTTGGAGCTGGTACGAGGAACAGAAAATACCAGGGATTTGACCAAACTTCTGTCATCAGGGATTTCTTCAATTTCCATAGTCGATAGGATCAGGAGTGAATTACCTTCCTAGACTGGAGTTTACGGTGGAAGCTGGCTTCCAAGGTGGGTCTAGACAACTGCTGTTGAAGAACTGCGGCCAGGTCTAAGTGAGCTTCTGCATCTGACTGCACCTGACGTAGTAAACTTTCCCAAACTCGTCGCATCCCGCCGGTATCAACCCTAGTGTCTCCAGACCGACTTCGAAACTCGTCGACAAGGCGTCGTACGTTCGCTGAATGGCTTTCCATAGCCGCGCCCAGCTCCTGGGCGAACTCTGAAACTGTTGATAAAAAGAATTAGATAATCAGTTAGACTTAAGACTTATGTAGGACCTGAATGACATCTCGTTCAGATCTTCAGCTTTCAATGTCATTCAGTCCTAATGGTGAGTTTCTAGAGCCATCTAGTCCTTATGTTCAATCTCTAGAATTATTTAATCCTAATATCGAATTCCTAAAGCCATCTAGCCCTACTAACGAGTCCTTAGAATTATTTAGTCCCAATGTTGTATCTCTAAAGCCATCTAGTAATATTGACGAATCCCTAGAATTATCTAGTCCTAATGTTGATTTTCTTAAGTCATTTAGTCCTAATGTGGAAGTCTGAGAATTATCTAGACCTAATGACAAATCCCTCGAATTATCTAGTCCCAAATGTTGAATCCCTAGAGCTATCTAGTTCTAATGACGAATCCCTGGAATTATCTAGTCCCAATATCGAATCCCTAGAACCATCTAGCCCTAATGTAGGATTCCTAGAATCAGTTAGCACTAATATTGCAACCTCAAGGTCACCTAGTTTCGATGCCAAATTTCTCATGTCACCTTATCCATTAAACTAATCGGCGCTTAGCGTTATTACAGGCATTAATGTCCCGGTTGATAGATGTCATTAATTTTTAATGAAGCAGGCTTCCATTAATGTAGGACTAATATACTGACCATCATTGTGCCGCCAGTTAACAGGCTGATCGATTTATCCTTGATCCCGCTAATTGTCCCCGAGGTTCACTGTTTTGGGACAACTCTTCCATGGATATTTCCAGCGCACAATGCACTCTGGTAGCATTCACTGACGCCCGTTAATTGTTTATTGATACAAGAGCGGCCATCCGTTCTCCACGCGTCGAAATATTTGAAGAGAACTCGACGTCTCGTGTATCCTGTATCACAGGCCCGATGTGTCTGACATTACGCACCCTCTCGCCTGTCTATGCTTTTAGGCGCCGCCATAGAGCGACCGCGACCCCGACAGAACTGTGGAAACGTTTTAAACAACGTTCCATTTAATTAATTGAACGGACAGCCCCGGGCCCGATTGAAACGTCGCTCATGGAAACAGCCTTGTCTGTAGAAGATTTGCAAACGTCATCAGTCAATTAACAGTTTGGTCTTCAACTTTTCCAATGACTATAGACATCCCTAAATTCCTTTCTAAAGAAGAATTATAATAATTACATTACTATACCATTAGGACTCTCAGTCCACTTGGGATTAAACACTGTATTTCATTTTGGACTCCACCCAATGAGAGAAATGCGAAGTTACAATTAATTCTTATTGTAATTAATATATTACTTATACGTAGAATTATTTGACCAAAATTTACATTATCATAAGAAAAAGGATCGTATAAAGCATATACTAATAGTGTATTAAAAAATTTGATCATGGTTTTGGCAATTCCTCTACTCAAAGAAGAAAATAACGATGATTTTAGCTTTCAAAATCTTCAAATACTTCAAATATAAAAAGCTAGATGGATATAAGAAAATGTTATAAATCCATTTATACCAATATTCCTTGAGAGGTTAGGGTGGAGCATTTCATTGTAATTTCATTATTGACTTCAAAATTAAATTTACTTTCAATAAATTACGTCCCATTTGTCATTAACCAATGTCGTCAATATATTATCCTAATAAATAAATTTCTTTCATTCGATAGATAGTCAATGTTCTATGTACATACTCTCACGAGTCCTACATAACCTCATAACGTTGAAATGCCTGTTTAAGTCAAGCGATGGTCACGGATTCGTGTTTTCGTTGCATCGTCACGACAGATCGGTTTTATCGAGCCAGGAAAACATTAAGTGGCCGTTTGTCAGTGTCTTCATCCGACGTGTGACGCCAGCAGGAAATGATTATACATTGAGAACCACGTCAAACAACACCTTGGCATCGGTTTCCTAACCTCACAATGTATTAAATAGACGTACACAGAACAACATAGTTTCTCTCGAGATTTTGTCATCGATTGTTATCAACCGTACCAAGAAAGCGCAGATTTACTTACGAATATCAATAAAACGTACAAAAAAGAAAAAAGGACAAATTAAAATCAAAATATTCGTGCGAATTTTTTATATGAATTCAAATACTGAACATAAATAATGTTATAAATGAAATAAATAATGAACGCATAAATTTAGAATTTATGAGAAGGTTATATAAACGTTTGTGACTGTTCAACGACAGATTTGCGAAATTCAAAAATGGCGATTTTTATCGGGAGATGAGCTAACGAGTAGGCGGGGTTTCGAGTGATATTATTGAAAATAATCCACGACGAGCAACAAAAGAAATATCGTTCCACATGAAGAGAATCTATTTTAGCGTTATTCATCGATTGGCGTAAATAAAATAAAATAAAGAAAATGGATGAACGAGTTCAGTGTGAGTTAAGCGATATACTGAAGCTCAAGTGAGCGGACATAATGACCTCGTATCGAAGAAATAAATGGGATCCATTTTTAAAACGTATCGTCATTTATTATCAAAATATATGTGTATAGTAACTCTAAATTCAAGACCATGATTCGATACTATAATGTGTAAACAAAGTGTTATAACTACAACTTCATTCTATGAATGATTGAAGAGTTTGGTAGCCATCTGTAGGACTAATTCGTTACTACATTTCCTAACCTGTAATTATGATTACACTAAAAACATATTGCTAAGTTACAAATAAAACCAATTACGTTGCACGATTAGAATAAAAATGTACAAAAATTGGGATACAAAATTTTCCTCCTTTTTTTCGATTTTGTATACACAAATTTTTATTTTCATTTTTTTTTCAAGTTAAAATAAATTATTTCGAGACAAAACAAATTTTAAATGCACAATGTGAAGAACTTTTGAAGTGAAAACTTGCGAGTTTTGTATATACGTATATGGAAATATTGGAATTAATTACTTAATCAAATTAGTTGAAAAATGGGTAGAATAACGTGGGAATTGTTTTAATTAAATATACGTTGAAGTATTATTTGCGAAAACGACATTTCACGTGCACAGACCAAATATTTACAATGATCGTGTAGCTTGTTGACGTATCACGGTTACTTTTAGAGGTATATACAGGCTGTTTCACGATACACAAAATCCGAAAATAAATACGTATCTCGAGTGGTCAGACCCTCGACGGCTAAACGCAACTTGGCCAAGGGAATTGGCAGATGTTGTAGACTTATGACGCAAAGTCGATCGAAATTTTTACCTTTCCATTGGACTTGTCCGAATATCGGGCACCCTGTCGCGCCAAATCGCAATTTTTAGGTTATAACAGAATCTCAAATATTCTAAACATTCAGACAATTACAGTATTAAATTATTACTGAAGATTGTTAAAGTCGATCGAAATTTTTACCTTTCCATTGGACTTGTCTGAATATCGAACACGCTGTCACATCAGACATCATCAAATCACAATTTTTAGGTTATAATAGAGTCCCAAATATTCTAAACACTTAGACAATTAGAATATCGTACTGTTACCGACAATTATTAACGAAGATTATATATTCTGAAGGATTAATGAGCGATACAGTCACGAAAACATCTTCGGATATTAATTTTTAGGTTAGGTCAACCACATCCGATAGTCGATTGAAATATTACACTCCCAGTTCAAGTATAGGTTATGTGACCATTAGATTTGGCTCAGTTTGGGGAATTTTATTACCCCGACGATGATGTAAACAATGACTAGCAATCGAGCTGAGATATTCTGACATGGCATTCGAAACATTCGACATCGTTACAAACGTGCAATTTATCTTGCACTGTACTCACGAAATATCTCGAAAATGAAACTTTATTTTGATATATCTCGACACGATGTTCACGGAAGTTTTAATTTTCGCTCCTTTAACGACCCAGTTGCAATTCCGGTTCTCTGATTGATCCTTTTAATTTTCACTGCCCTTCGTCCGATGTCGATTTCATCCCATTTTATCCTTTTATTTCATTTTCGGTCTTTCGTCGCGCAATAAACAATCCCTTCGTTTTAATACCGTGGAAATGGAGCTTTATATTGGAACGGGAGTTGGGTGGGGAATGTTTAGTGAAGACCGGAAGGAGGAACGTTGGTACGACGATTTGAATAGATCGTCCCTTGTGAAAAATTCAATTATTACCATTGACGTTCGCTACGAGAGGGTAGACCAGTGTTGCCAACCGGCGGCTGGTTAACGAGCGCGGAATTGACATTCAATTACGCGAACGTGTCTAAAAATAGGGAAACGGGCTCGATTAATTCCGTGACACGGCGAACTTCACGCTGGTCCAACGAAATAGGCCAGGCTGGAATCACGCCATTAGGTATTAATATTTTTCTCGTTAAGTTCGGGTTCTAATTTTTCCTGATTAATTCGCGGCGGTGACCGGTGGTTGAATCTACGAACGGACGATTATCGAGGTGGAAATTAAGTATAAAGAAGCCCTAAGCTTCGACAAGTATCGTGAGGTTATATCCGACCGTCATAGTTTCGGCTAATTTCAGATTATTTAAGGAACACTATTACTAGAATTTATGGGGTAAAACTAAGGAGTATAAATTAAAATTAATACCTCGAAATTAAGGAATCCAACCCAAACCTAACCTCAATACGGTTCATATTCAATTCATGTTTAAGCTAGACTGGTATATGAATTTGTAAATCTTAGATGGACACAATGGGAATTAAACATGGGGCGTTTGCTGGATCTTATAGGGACAGGAGTAACTATGCAGTAAGTTCTAATGTTCTAATGTTGATTCTTTTGAACCATTTAGTCCTAATGTAGGAATCTTAGAATTATCTAGTTATAGTGTTGAATCCCTGGAGCCATCTAGTCCTAATATTGAATTCCTAGGGCCACCTAGTCGTAACGTCAAATCCTTAGAATTATCTAGTCCTAATATTGATTCCCATAAGCCATTTAGTCCTAATTTAGGAGTCTTAAAATTATCAAGATCTAATGATGAATCCCTAGAATTATCTAGTCCTAAATGTTGAATCTCTAGAATTATCTAATCTTAAATGTTGTATTTCTGGAGCCATTTAGTCCTAATGACGAATCTCTAGAATTATCTAGTCCTAATCTTGAGTCCCTAGAGGTTATGTCCGACCTTCACATTTTGG
Source organism: Eufriesea mexicana (assembly GCF_001483705.2). Taxonomy (NCBI): domain Eukaryota; kingdom Metazoa; phylum Arthropoda; class Insecta; order Hymenoptera; family Apidae; genus Eufriesea; species Eufriesea mexicana. Next base: position 71,290 of record NW_016909298.1, on the reverse strand, counting down.
GCTAATTTCAGGTTATTTATGGAAGACTACTACTAAAATTTATAGAATCAAAGTATGGAGTATAAATTAAAATTAATACCTCCAAATTATGGAATCCAACCCAAACCTAACTTCATATTTAATTCATGCCCAAGCTAGACTAGTGTAGAAATTTGTGAACCTTAGATGGACATGATGGGAATTAAACATGGAACGCTTGCTGAGTCTTATTGAGACAGAAGTAACTATGTAGTAATTTATGTTAGGTTAGGTTCGGTGTTGTATTCTATATTTATAACGTGGTTATTATCGGTGTTTATCAGACAAAGAACAATATAAATTAAAATAAAATTCCGCGAAGTTGTGTAACCTAACCTAAACCTGAACTCAAATATATCCTAAACCTAACCTAATTTATCGTGGTCACTTATGACTCAACGATACTAGTTGAAGGTTAAGAATCACTCAGGGTCCCTTAGTCTCCCTGCCAAAAGAGAATTTCAAGTAAAATCTTTTTAAATATTACAAACTTACATATATTTTTAGAATTATTAATTAAAGCTTGTTCCATTATCCATTTCGACTAATTTTGACAGGGTCCAAATCAACGAATTCGAAGTTTCTTATGACAATTCTTTCAACACCATCGAAAAGAAGAAATAAAATAACCACCCATCAGTTTTCCAAAAATTCTTTCCTCATTTAATGTTCATTATTTCTAAAATTCTACGAAATTTATCAAAAAAATTGTTCACAATTCAATTATCGCTGCTAGAGTGCTCAGTAGAAAGTCAATTAAAGTTGCTTTACTGATTTAATGAAGAGTGTCCCACGAAATTTGGAACATTCCCATAAGGCCAAGTCTAAGTGCCGAGTTCCTCAAACTCGTGCAATTAAAGTCAGGCCGGTGAAAGGAGCATAATCGTCTAATCGTATCCGTCAAAAGTGTAATCTTCAGGTCACCATGGGCTACTGATTTAGAGATGATACCATCGGCATCACTGCCAGGTGATCATGTTGCAAAACGTATGAAGTCATACGTCTTCAGTTTCGACTCAGAATCGAGACGAATTAAATTTAAAGTATCCTGACCTCGCTGAGAATGTTTCAGAAATTGACATCGTTTAGCGCGAATAATCCACCGGACGAAATTAAATTATTCTTGGTAGCAGTTTCTGAGAATGCTGGATACGCAAATTGCGTCATATTCCGCAGCAGTTTTTCAAACAAGAGACAACTATTGCCGTGTACACGAGGCCAGCTAAGTGGATTGTATTTGAAAACCGAAAGGACTTAGCGAACTCTCGACTCATTCCGACAACGGGTCTGTCCCAGAAAACATCCGACGCGTTAAAGAACTGTACCCAGTAGCTACTATCAACTCGTTCCAGTATCTTTCCAATTCGCGTAGAAAACATTGTTTTGGCGTATAATTTTTGAAGATGTGAAATTAAGAATTTGTGAAATGATTAATATTCGATAAATTATTTAACGTACTCCGGTATCTTATCTTCCACACGTACATTGATATATTACGTGCATATAGTATCAAAATATAATTAGAAACATTTATATAACAATATTGTTACGGATTTTGCTACTTAGAATTTCTCTTCTACGAGTTCGACCGCTGGATTATGGAATAATTCAAATAAAACAGGGACATTGTGTTTTAATAACCTAATTTGCTGACTGGCACCCCTTTATTTCGTTTCTCAATTAGTTGCAACAATAAAAGTCCATTGTTTAATCGGTATTTCAATTTACTTCGACTTTTAACACGACTTTGTCAAAATCACAACTAATTGAATGTTGGCAGATGGCACGCACCCCTTTTATAGCAATCAGCTGCGATTGTTCTTTCGCCCCGATAATGTAGTAGATGCTGGATCATTATTTCTGGAAGTTATATATATATGAAAAATAATAAAAAGAAGCCTAAAAAATACTATCTTTGATTTTTGGTGTTATTAATATATATAATACTACGTAAAATGGTGTATACCCATTTTGATACTGCGTTTCAGTTGCCGCCATTTTGTACTGCGGCAGCCATATTTACGAGTGTCTTAATGTAAACCTCGTTTGCCTCGTTATAGAATATTTCAATCGAGTATAACTTATGGAAAGTTGAAAAATCGAATGCAATCGCTAAATTGATGAAAGTACCATAAATTGCATAGTATGTTATGAATTGTATAGCTTCTTTCGCTAATACGTTCCTAAGTGGTTGACGAAGCTTTATATAACAGGGGGAAGAAACGAAGCAGTGGAATATAAGAGTCACTATAGTTCAGAAACAACCTTAACTTTCATTATTCTGAAAAACAAAATATTTAACACATGTAATATTAACAATAACTAACCTAACCTAAGAATCGATCTATTTCAAGAATCTCCAAGTTTAAAAATACTCTTCACCAAGGGAAGAATGGCAAAAAGAAATTGCAAAAATTCCTTTTTCCACTTTCTCCGACTGTCATTACACGAAAGCTCGACGAAAAGACAAGCTTGGACAGAAGAAAGGAAGCAAAAGTGTCAACGAGCGCCCTCCAAGCAGTTACCAGAGTGAGGTTAGGATTACCTCACACGCGATATTGCCTGCTTCTACCAGCCCAACTCTCTATTTCCATAATACTCATCAGCCACAAAAGCACACGAAGAAGAAACTGCTAAAATATTCTTCTCCAGATCCCCTGGACGTTAGAACAAGTGGAAGAAACCTAACCTAAAAAGACTTAACCTCACCGAATTGTAACCTCGCAACTTCCCTTCGCTACATGAAACGACAGCAAAAGCGATTGCGAAATTTCTTTCTTCGTTTCTCCTAAATATGACGAGAAATCGATACAAGAGAAGAAGGAAGGCAGAAATGCCAGAAGCTCTCCTGAGCCAGTTGCCAGGGTTACCGACAGGTAACCCGAGCCGATTTCGCGGAGATTTCTCGTTTAGCCGAGTGCTTTCATTACGGCCGTTGTTTGAATACCTCCGCTCCACGATCAATGTACACGCGGCCCGTGTGCACGCGTTCGTGTCACCGTGTTCGTCGAGATAACGGGAATCGATTATCCGGACGTGGTCGCGTAAATAGGCCCGTCTTCCACGTTGTTCCTACCACGCTGAAATTCTCCTACCCTTGGCAATCGATTCTCGACGGTCGATTTTCGAAAGGACGGAAGCTCCTTGCTTATCGATTCACTCACAGCACGGCATTTTGAAATATTTTTTATTTAAGGAGAAATTGGCGAAGCGACATTTTCATATGGTATACTAACGTTAATATTCTGTAATTTTACAGTGGAATTAAAAAATTAGTGAATATGGCTGGTTTTGGATCCTTTACTTTTATGGTTATTAAAAAATGATAGAGAAATTAATTTTAAAAATCATGATATCAAGATGTTGAAAAAATTATTGAAATTCATTGATAAGAATAATTTGTTAAATGATCTAAAAATTGTTGTACTTTATATACAAGTTACTGAAAAATTATTCAGTTTTATAAATTGAAATTTGTGATAAATAATGTAATTGGAATTATTAAAAATCTTTGGCAAAGTCAACGTTGATTTCCAGCTAAGAACTATATTTTATTATGCCATAGTTTTAATAATAATAAAGAATAAAATATTTCCACTTACAATTTCGTATGATCAAAATAATTATAATAAACTTACATATTATTATTACATATTATTTTCTTTCTATTATATTATTTTAATGATCATCAACTTACACTATAGTACTAAATATAAAATTTTTAATGGAAATATATTTCATTCTGTGTTACTAATTACTTTCTTTCCACTATATATATATATATATAATATATATGTATATATTATTATTTATTTATTTTAATTATTTTCTTTCCATTATACTAAGTAAGTTGATGATAACTAAAATAATATAATGGAAAGAAAATAATTAAAATAAATATATATATTATGTATAGTATATAATAATCTTTTTTCCATTATACTATTTTAATTATCATTGACTTACAGTATATTACTAAATACAAAATTTTTAATGGAAATATATTTTATTCTGTGTTACTAATTATTTTCTTTCCATTATACTATTTTAATTGTCATCAGCTTACACTATATTACTAAATACGAAATTGTAAATGGAAATATTTTATGCTCTGTTACTATTAAAACAATAACGTAATAAAATTGACTTTCGAAATGTGATATATAGTCAAGAGAAATAACACCTGTGGGTATCAATTCCTGGAACGGTTTTATATTTGAGTACTTTTATCTCGGGTGATTATGATTTTAAAATTTCCTCCTGATGATAAGATAAGTTGTGAGTCATTTATAGAAGATTGCTTTCGCCCCATAAAAAGACTATCTCGTTTAATTCAAATAATGATACTCAATGACGAATTTTTTACAACATTGACCTATTTTTTCCTCAGAATCCTAACATCGGAACAAACAGATTGTGATATTTAGATCAATATTCAAACTAGGTATAACTTTTCATGCTGCAGAGGAACGTAATTGCCATTTTGTTTCCAACTTCTCCCTATCTTCTTGCCAAAGACACTATTACTGAAAAACAAAGATACTATTATTATAAAACTTCTGTGATTTATTATCAAAACACTTTCTACCACCCTTAGGCACCATAAAACGTTAAAACTTCGCTTGCTATAGACTGCTGAAACTTTTTCACCCTTAAAAAATGTTGTAATACACAAAGCAGTAGTAGACTGATGGGGTAATATCCTGAGAGTGTGGTGAGTGCGATGAAACTTTTCTACATAATTCACATAATCGTTTTACACATTGGTCTCCCACTTAGGGATGGTAAATCACTTTATTTTGATCTAAAAATAATAATACTATTTAGTAATATTTATAATAGCAATAATAATTTTATTATTACTGTGACTTCTTTTAATTTTTCTAATTGGACAAATTACACACCTAATTCAGCAAAATACAAAATTCTTTAATAATCCCACCAAAGTGGGATCAAAAAAATTTCGTGAAAGTACAAGAGTGACTTTTGCATCACTATATTTTACTAAATTTTCCATTTTGGTTCAACGTTGTCCATTTTGAGAATTGTATCAAATTCAATTCTCTAATCACCAGATACTTTAATAATGATTTTTTAAATATTAAATACAAGTAAAAATACTAAATAGATCGATTTGAAGAATTATATTTAACCTATTCTTTTCTGTTTTTAATGAAACCACTTTAATAGTGTTCTCCTGCACTCTACACGAGCAAAGATAGTAAATAACACGATTTAATATTTTTTAAGAATTATATTTGGCATATTTCTTCTCCTTTCTCCAATGAAATTTGTTATATGCAAATTTATTGTGCGATATCTTTTGGTTTCATTTCGATTAATTTTCAGAGATCGAATCTTTAGATTCCAAGGATTAGGAGATTACTAATTAAGGGTTTCATTGCATCAAACGCTAACGCGTGCTGGGCCGATTCGCTATTTGACACCTTCAATTATTCGCATACGTGTCAATTCCAATGGGCAGCCAATCGATACAGCTGCGTTCGAGCCATATGAGGTTGGCGTTGAATTGTCATGGATGACTGATGAATATAAAGCCATTAGGTCAATCGTAAACTAATTAGCCGTAACCCTGGTCAATAATCTGTCCACTCTTCCAATCATATTTTATTCCTCTTTTTCAACTGCCAATTTTCTATTCCACCCTTTATCAACAAACCCGAATAACTCGTCATTTCTTTCCAATTTCAAATCGTTACCTCATCATTGCGTCAAATTTATGTCAAATTTCATCCGACTCGAAAAATTATTATAATAATTATTTTCATTGTTAATATTATTACATTATTATTATCGTACATTTACGTTACATATTGTTAATACTCTTTCACTCAATCGAGAAATAATTCACACTTCCAGGCTTCAGCTTATACCTCAAGGTCATCGTTCCTACCCCTAGCTCTCAGCCACTAGGGGAACGACGAGGAGGATAAATTACTTCGTACTCTGTTAATCGGTTTGCCCAGGTGTAATGAAATAAAAGCAAAGAAAGGAGGAAAAAATGTGGGAAAAGGGAAGAAAGGTGCGCTTGGTCTGGAATTTCTTAGAAGGTTCATCAGTAAAGCTTCCCGGACGTCAAGACAACGGAGGATAGGCTATTTTTGGGGTAATGCGTGCGTATGGTAGCGATTACTTCTTGCCATAGAAGGGATTCACATCGAGTACACGATTCTCGAAGGTTCTCAATAACCATCCCTTTCCAACAAATACATTCCCTAACCTGATCTATGTCTGAGTTGGGCCTTGACTGAAAATACGTGTAAACATAAAAATTGGAGTAATTAATATGGGACTGAAATAGGCATAGCTCTAAGAGAATGAGAAGAACGTTTGGTATATGGTTGTAAAGGAATGAACGTGTAAAGACAACCTTTCACTCAAAATTGCAGTCAAAGTTCACCAATGTGTCACGGGACTAGTTTGCAACGACGAAAAATAAGAATAACTATGCCTCTATACGAGATATTATCCGTAGAGTAGGTATACTGCAAGATAAGTGACACATATTTAGAATTTGAGAAGAACTGACTTTATTTAGGTTTTGGGATATATATATATATATATTCTTGCTATTTTATGCTAGGTGGTTTGAAAGAGGTTGTATTGAGGAGTTTGGAGGTTTGGTCATCGGGTGGTGATTCGAATTAGCTATCATGACAGGGTTGTGTCTTGGGATTTGGAACTGTAGTCATCTGCTGATTCATGTTGGAGTTTGGAGTCTTCCTTACTTATCGTGGGCTGTCGTCAGAAATGATTCGAGAGTCAACCCTGAGTAAATGAATTTTTACCAAAATCAAGATACTCTTCCATACCCTTCCTCATCACATACAATTGCATACAAATCCGAAACCAGACACGAACCATGTGAAACAAACCAAAATTCCACCAATAGCCAACCATGAGTTAACCAATATTTTCCAAAAACATACTCCTTCCCTATCATACCTAACTGCATATACACCCAAATTGAACATCAATTAATTCACAGTTATTAATAAACTAATAACTCATGGTCTTAGTACATCATCACTGATAAGAACTCTTAAGACACGTGTATTTAATAGCATCCACATTTAGTGCACCTGTAAATAGATAATCAGTTGACCAATCTTCCTTTGTCATTAAGTATGAAATGAAACAATGTTCTTGCCTATCCTTTGCTAAAAAGATAAGTTTAGTTGTATACAAAAATCAATCTAGGATATAAGGTATGAATATATAGTTTATAAAATTTCAATTCCGAGAAAGAATGTTTATATAAATATAATTAGAATTAGGGGGTTAGGTGAACCGTGTGATGTACCCCCTTGACACCCTCTCACGAGTTGGTCAGTCTCTCCAGAGAAGCACTCAAAGGCAGATATACCTTCCTCGAGTAATTAAAGACTTTTAAAGAGAATATATATTATATATTGTTGGATGACTAACGATCTGTTGGTCCTTAGTCACTAGAAGGGCCTAGCTAATAAACGCAGACCAATTTCAGAATCCAAAAACAACTGACTCATTCCTACTTTCACTAAGGACCAATAGTCATCTTTACCCCACCAAAACTAAATTATTGCTATAATTTACTACTAAATTATTACTGCTATAATTATTACTAAATTATTGCTATAAATTATATATATATATTTGCGACTAATATCCTGGTGAGCTAATATTTTTGTATAAATGAAGGGATCAGAACCTATTGGATTGCTACAGCCATTTCAATTCCTATAGGTTTTTGGCTAAAATTTTCAATTGTATCGACTAATATCGTGGTAAGCTAATATTTTTGCATAAATGAAGGGATCAGAATCTATTGGATTGCTATAGCTACTTTAATTCTTATAGGTTTTTGAGTAAAATTTTCAACTGTATTGACATTTTCGGCTAATATCGTGGTGAGCTAATATTTTTATATATTTTTAATATATATCGTAGTTATTTTACAGTTAAAACTCATAATCCCAAAATTCTGTAATGTGATGTTTCGAGATTTGGGTCTGGTATCGAAACCGTTTCAAAACTTTTGTGCGAGCCTGTACCTCTGTTCTGTAATTAATCAAAGCTGAAAGATAAAAAGAATTGCAACATGAAATTTTTATCAAATGATCTGACCTCGCTATGGAAGGTCTCTAGAGTCATAAATCTGCTGGAAGCAAGGATGTTTCCCCTTTCGACGTGGATCACTATACCTATCCAATGAGAAATACAATCGGGGACAAGTGCAGCTGAAATATAATCAGCGTTGGTTCCCATGGTGGCAGGAAGTGGTGTAGTCGATAAACGCGAAATCGAGTGATTGAAGACGTCGAGTCTTATTATGTTCGCAGCTCGCGACGGCCATAATGGACGTTCTTTAGAATTCGATAGTTCAACCCCCGCGGGCAAACATCCCACCCTTTCAATTAACCCTGTCACGTCAATTTTCGTGCGACAAGGGGATCGATATCGCTTCCGGCGAGGTAAATAAAGCCTGTTGTCTATTTGACAGGGATTAGGAATTAGCCTCATTAGACTTTTCGATGGTCATGAAAAGCCTACCCGTCGAGCCGACTTCCGCTCTCTCAGAGCTATGGTCTTTAGAGGAATAGGTTATTTGAACACGTAAATCCTTGTTCCATTTTGTCGATGGTTCGTTGCTTCGAATTATTTCGGCTATTGGACAAAATGTGATAAAATATTACGTTCGACGAAAGGCAATTTGTAATATGGAGTAGAGGACAGGGTAAAAATTACCGCGAAATTGGGACGTAATTATTAATTTTTAAAAATTCTTTATGCATTTCCAAATCGCAATAAATGATGCATATTTCTATAAAATAGGTAAAATAGAATAAAAGGTAAAAATTACCGTGGAATTGGGAGATTATTATTAATTAAAAAAGATTTATCCATACATATCCATATTGCAATAAATGATAGATATTTCTGTAAGATAAGTAAAATAGAATAAAAGGTAAAAATTACCTTTTGTGAAATTGGGAGATTATTACTAACTGAAAAAATTTTTTTCATACATATCCATATTGCAATAAACGATGCATATTTCGGAAAAATAAGTAATACAGAGAAGAGGATAAAATTACCGTGAAATTTGGAGATGGTTATCGATTAAAAAAGTTCTTTATACATTTCCAAATCACACTAAATGATGCACATTTTCATGAAAGGCTAAAAATTGCAGTGAAATTGGACGATTATTATTAATTAAAAAAATTCTTTATGCATATCCAAGTTACAATAAATGATGCATATTTTTGTAAAATAAGTAACGCGATATTTAAGCCATCCTTCTATGCACAGGGTAATAGATACAGAGATAGTACCGTGTCTAAATATTAACGCGAGTACTGTAAGTAGGTTATACCAGTAGAATAAAGTAGCAGTGATCAGCCTAGTGATTAGTGACTCGTGTCAGCGATTGGAGATACCCTTCTTAATATTCTTTTTCTGTTATCTCCCATAGTTACTAAAATTTTCCCTTGGTCTTAAATTGCATTATTCTTTTTATTAAAATTCCATTTTTAATTTCTGTTAAAAAACCACCTTTTTGCAATTTTTCAACTTATTTTTCATGTTTTTCCAATACACCCTTCATTGCTGGAGTTCCTTTTCTGATATCTTTCTGCTGCATTTTTATTCCTAAAATTCACCTATTGGTGTCCTTGTCTCAGATTCTACTCTTGGAATTTTCCTTTCTCTACAAAGTTCAGTTCCTTTGTCGCTACTATCAGCAAGCTTCTTCTCAGCAATAGGATTATCTCCGTCACCGTGGACACTTTTCTAAATCCTAATTATCCTAATAACTTTAGGATATACCTAACATTAGATATTCAAAGTACTCAAGATACTTGTAATCAATAGTATTCAAGTATCTAGTACTCAAGGTATTACGGATACTCAAGATACTCAGGTACTACCCTGTCACCTAGTAATCTATAAAGTGAAAACATATTTACCAGTATCGATGCAAACTAGTCACAGAAGCATAAACATTCATAACACATTGATACGTCAAGTGCCCAGTCTGTTTTACCTGCCGTTCCGTTCAGACCCAGACTCGACCGTCAAATGGGCCACTGACAGCGGACGAAGTGTTTATAAAATGTACCAATTGTTGTAACAGGAATTCCCAAACGTTAGGTCCAAAGATGGCGAAGAATTTAACACCAAAATCTAGCACCTTTTGGTCCTAATCTGGGCTGGTTCCTGAGGATCGGCTGGGCCCGAATAGAAAATCTAGCGCTGGTCCCTGGGGACCGGCGTGGCACTTAACGTGTTAAACGCCACGCCTGTTTTACGTACCGTTCCATTCACTCTATAGTTAGCCGTCATGTGGGCCCTTTCGGGCCGTACGGACCGGCGAGGCCTGAACGGAAAGTCTAGCGCCGGTCCCTAGGGATTAATCCCTAGCCGTCTCTAGGCGTATTAACACTATGCCATCCGCACGTCTAATCGGGATTCTTTCGTTTGGTGTCGGTAGGACTGACTCATCATTTGCGCATGATACCAACGTGGTGCCACCGGACGACATAGCGTTAAACACGTCCACAGAGGTCAGATAGCCACGATTTTGAAGGAACTGTCTAACAACAGACCGAATGCTTTCCATAATTGGTACGTGGTCAAGATGGTGGTAAGCCAAGTTTGCATACCCAGGTACTCATAGTAATTACAACTTCGTCTGCAAAACACACGTTCATCCATCCTCTCATAAACCTGGACGATCAATGCTAAACCTAGAATAGCACGTGGTTGCCGGTAAGTACCCCGCGGTATTTCTCCACTCGAATCAACTACCTTAATGAAGTACATACATTCGCATTATACTACAACCCATACAACCCACATCGACTTCATATCCCGATCCTCTCGCATGCTCCATCCAGGTTGCAGACTGTGCGACTCCACCAACAGCCAACTCTTACCAGACACGATCAGCAGAACAAACATAACGAGCACGAAGGCTGCAAGTTTTAGTAATTGGACTTCCTTCGGATACGCTTTACGCTCGATTCAGCGCAACGTGCTTTCAACTTAATAAGCTTCGAAGATTCGAAGACGAAGCGGTGGCCGTGCTAATAGGCTTCGCGCGTTTGCGCGATAATTCACCGGCGATGAAAAGTCAGGGATCGAGAGAGAGATCGGGCCGGATTGCTCGGTCCCGGATCACTTTAATCGGCCTGTCATCCATCATATTTCACGTTGATCCACGTAACCCACGCGTCACGCGGCGTTCCCTGAAAATAATCGTCCCATGGCCCCACGTATCTCGGTGATCCGCTACAAGCGGCTGTTTTGCATTCCTGCAGCACCCACGTCCCGGCAAATTTTTTCCAACCCGTTCAGCCACCACCCACATTTTTCCTAGTCATCTTTCACCTGGACACGTGCAGTTCGGTCCGCCATTAATTACGGGTATTGGGCAGAATTTGCTATACGTCGTGTCGCAATTGCAATTTATTTTTGGGCCTAACGATCCAAGCCGAGGATGCAAATGTCCCGTGGCCTAGGAGTGCAACAGTCGTACAATTGATCCCAGGCCAGGATTTGCCTAATCGTCGATCTGCGTGCGGTGGCCATGAATCGTTTATCGCACCTGTGTTGATCGGTTGGACCGGCAGCAGGTGGCTTGTCAAGCATTTCGCAGAGCGAGGTAGACAGAATTTCATGCAAATGCTTCTTCGGGAACGGCGTTTAGCTGGATCAAGTGTGTGCCGCGGCTAATGAAAAATCGTTGAGCACCCTAGTGGCGATCAGCTTCAGTCATACACGCAAAGTAGATGCGGTACACTTCGAGTAGTTCCTGTCCCAATTCCCATCGGGATCAAGAGATTTCTTTCAACGGTGACCTTAAATCGCGAGGCACGTGGATCCTCGTGAGGCATCGAGGCCGCGTTAAAACTCGCTCAGAAGCCTAAAAGATTGGCAGAATGTTCGGAAGAACACCGAACAATTAGGTAGAGCCTCTGCTACGGAGACACGGAGGGATTCAATTTGTCAGAGTGGAGAAAAACAGCGCCGTTAGTCCGGTTCTCTCGCTAGTTTGCAGTTTCAACTGTTACAGCTAGGAGACTCGACTGATTAGCCGAATGCCGCAGGATTTGCCACTGGACGGGTTAATCTAGGATCAAACTCGGGTCAACGAAGAATTAAGTATCATTAGGTGAAGTGCCAGGATTTAGAAATAAGCTCAGAAAGTCCTCAAATCGGACGTATCCTGGACGACAATGCTAAACGCTGTCAACTCGATTAGAAGACACCGGAAGATGTAACATAGATTGGGTTAGATTGGGAATAGAGAACAACCTAGCAACTTCGATCAAGCAACGGAGTGTGGGGTGTCCTCCCTATGATTGCTATAGTCGGTTGCTTGGCAGGAATCATCGTTGTGACAAAGAAAGGACGAAAGGAAAAGGAAGGGGATGCGTTTCGTCGTGGGCCTGCTAGTGAACTCATCATCGGTAGGGCTACCCACCTAACTGACTAATTCCAATTATTTTCCAATTTAACATACATGTAATGTGCCAGAAACTAGACACAATAATATACGTACAAAAGAGAACCAGAACGTACAAAAAGGTTACAAATGAAAACTTAGATTATGAGATAACGATAACTCCAGCGTGAAGCACTCGCGATCTAAAATCAAAGTTAATCTACCGCGCTTATCACTATAGGATAATATAGACCTAAGAACTATCTTATATTAGAATTCGTGTTTGCCCATGTATAGGTAGGCACGAAAACTGTACAGCTCTTGATTTTGCTACCCAGCTGGTCCTGCCTCAGACGGGGATACTACTGGAAAGTTTGGAAATTGTATAGAAAATGGAGGATCTGCTAAGGACTTGCGAGAAAGTCCGCGTACCTCCACCAAGCAGGAATCCATCTATCGGTGAGGGTGTGAACGATGCCCCCACGGGAGTATATAAAAATAGATCGCTATCACAGGCCCAGTTCGCCGAATTTTCACGTGGAAGAAGCAAATCCGAATAAGTCCGCGAGGAATACCGTGGGATTTGCGAGTGACCGTATTAATCGAAAGTAAACAGAGGATTAGGGAAGAACGAAATAGCGGTTGGTGAGATATCAGAGCCCGAGAATAAACTTGGAAAGTTTTCAAATCAAACACGGTCCGGATGACAGGACCAAACCCTATCTGATCGATCATGACATACCAGAAGGTGCAGGTTAGGCCTGATGGGAGCAGGGTATGAAGCAAACAATGGCGTGTTCTGGATTAGTGTCACTGGTCTAGTTCTCTCAGTTTTCATATCACGAAGAATCCACGTCAAATATGGGATTTGCCACTGAATTGATTAAATTCGGAGTCAGATCCAGGGCTAGGGAAGTATTAAATAAAACCTGGAAATAAGCCTACGGATTCCTTACGCGAATATGGTCAATGTATACTGAACGACAGGGCAAAGCCTGGTGGATCGATCGTCAGGCGATGAAGGAGAATCTGCCTGTCAGATCAGCTCAAGGGGGACCAAACTTCGGACCAGGTTAGGAAGTCACGTGGTAAGAGTTGGAACATGGTCGAGCGAGGATGGGGGCCAAGCTGGGTGGCTCGCTTCCGTGGCTTCGAGGCTTGAACTCTCCAGGAGTTCTCGATCGGCGATCTGGCACTGGGCTACCTAGAGGCTTCGCCTGCTGGCCGAGAACGCGGTAATTGCCCGGTAATTTTAGCCGAAAGCCGTCGTGCCTCATCCTTGATATCGCGCGCCCACGGGCGTCGTGACGGCGATCGTAATTATAGAAGGAATGACGAAATTCCCATTGGCCCGCGGAAGCACCCGGAAACCGAGGCGACTCGTCCTTCGACCGGACGCCGTCTATTTTGGCCAATTGAATCACCGCCGCCTGGAACCTCGATGTAAACCGCTTCCAACTGCCATGGATCACCGGAAGATTAATCTCGACGCGGGGAGGGTACGTCCGGCAGCGATATTTTAGGACGGGGATGATGATAATCTAGAAAAGACTAGATTGCGAAACCCTCGCGAAAATAGGGACAATCTAACGAGGATCCTCGAGCATTCGAGCAGTTCCGATTCAACGTTCGAGTTCGATCCTTGAGGTCAAGTGATGTCAGATTCGCGCAGGCCGAGTGTATCAGCGAATGATCCGAGTTAGAGGGCGCCTTTCGTCGAAATGGGTTTTTGTTTTATTTCTACTAGATTTCTTACTTCTCACCATTGGCGATCCTGACTTAGACGAGCCGTCAAAGGCTCGGCATTACTGAGCGATAAGTCTCTTATATTAACCCTTTTAGTGCCGAACAACGATATATCGTCGTAGGTTAAACTTGCGAAAAGTGCCAAAGTCGATATATCGTTGCATATGCGATGGCGCCATATTCTTCGCATTACGAGAAAGCTCTATCTCAAAATAAATTTATAAATCGTTATAAACTGTCTAATTTTATTGCAAAGAATTTAAAAAATTGTTTTCGGGTTTAACCCTTTGCACTCAACTAGAGAAGAGTAGAAAATCTTTGATTTTCTACTAAAAAACTGACGACACTTTTTTGAGCAGTAAATAAAGAATTACATAATAGAATTGTAGAATTATTTGACTTCGATACCAAGCACACTGTTACATTACGTTAAATTTGATGTATTAATTAATATCGATCTTCCAAATTTTATGAAATGGAGATTGAAGGTCACTTCTCAAATGCAAAGGGTTAATTTTTTGTTATATTCTATGCTGGTTGGTGCCATGGGGTTATTCTTTCGTTCTCAAGACTGATATTGGTTGTTTTGTTAAAAAAACAAAATTACATTAAATAATTATTATTATTATGTCAAATGAAGTAATTTGTGGCAGTGATCTTCATAGGTTGCACCATCTATAGCTAAAGATGATCTCTAGTTTTGTATATAGGAACAGAAATACTTGAACGATGGCTAGCCTAAACAACTATCGGTGCGAAGGACGAGCTGCTCGAGTGGGTGTTTAGGTTAACATTAGGCGTGAAAGATGAATGAATTCTTGGAATATACGTAATGCGTTTTGGGGATGCATCATATGAGTGTGTGTGTGAATGAATAACAGGTGAGTGGACAATAAAGAAGGGCATATACTACGTATGTTCTTGTTTAACACTAGAAATACCAACCCAGTCAAAATGACTTGTCCCAGAATTTTCATTTTTGCAATCACCGAACACATACACCTACTTTAAGAATAAAATTGGTATCAACTCATATTAAGAAAGAAATGTAATCAATATATTCACTCATATTTATCGTACCGCTGAAATTACTATAATCTGTGCACGTTATAGTTAGTTACCTATTAAAGATCGGTAGTTCTAATGTTGAGATTCTTTTATTGCTCAAGCAAGGTATATCTATCTTCGAGTGCTTCTGTAGAGTGACTGATCAACCAAGAGAGTATCAAAAGGGTACGTGACGTAGTTCACCTAAACCCCCAATTCTTGTCTAATGTTTATATAAACATTATAGATTCTCGGAATCTAGGTCTTATAAACTATTTATTCACACCTTACATCCTAGATTGCTTTTGTATATAACTAAATTTATCCTTCCAACAACGAGTGACCAAAATGGTGACACTGAACAGGGAATTTTTAATCAGAAGTTTGAGATTGATTTGGTATTAAATTAACTATTGAGGGTAACTTTTGTCCGAAAGTAAAATTGAGGAGGTTTAAATCTCTCTGGGTTGCTTCCCGTTTTGATTAGAAGGTTCTAAATACTGATGCATCTTGAAGGATCTTACTCTCCTCTGTGGTACCCTCAGCTTTCCTTGGAGAAGACTGTCCTTGCCCTCTGAGACCCAATTAGCAACCGTGGTTGAATTCTAGGAGGTCTTATACTTTGAAAAAGACCTGCGACCTTGGCAAGTGATGATCGATGCTTCGAAAGGCCATAGGAACGTGCTCCGATCTGTGTTCTATTATCCCAACTATGACGAGACACAGGCTCGTGCCTAAACATTCCGCCCTTTCTTGGCTAAACATTGACTGAACATTCCACACCTTCCTTAAGAGAATCGGATTCAGATGATCAGGCTGTCAGGGACCAATTTAGACATCGAGCCACAGTCACGTGCCCCAAATTAGTCGGCATGATCGAGACGGTATAGCGTGAACCCTGGTTGAAAATTGTCGAGAAAGGACACACCATGTTGGTATCATGCGCAAATGAGTCAGTCCCAGCGGCGCCAAACGAAAGAATCCCGATTAGAATCCCGTAAAACCGACGTGGCATTCAACACGTTAAGTGCCACGTCGGACCCTGGGACAGGTGCTAGGTCTTTCCGTTCGAGCCCGGCCCAGACTAGGACCAAAAGGTGCTAGCTTTCGGTGTTAAATTCTTCGCCATCTTTGAACCTAACGTTTGGGAATTCCTGTTATAACAATTGGTACAGTATCTCCGAGTTTTATGAACAGTCTAGGCCTAAACGGAACGGCAAGCAAAATGGATTGGGCACTTAACGTGTTAAGCCTTCTGCATGCAATCGCGACGAGAGAAAGACGTATTATAGTGTATGCAATATTTGTCCTTCGTTTATGTTACGCTATTAAACTACTTATAAACCCATGTGGCTGAAGTAGTGCTATTAAAACTCGCAACAAAAATCTCTGATAATTGCTCGTATAAATGTGTCATTAAAGCGCGTTTATCTGTGTAAATTTACTCCGGAATGGGAATTAGTATTCGACAGTACGACGAACAGATCAACGAAGATACCCTTCGGATGTTGTCTACACTGTGTACAGGAAAAGTTAATTTGTTAAGTGACGCCAGAGTGATGGGGAACTAGCGTGAAGAGCAAGAGCGCCAGGGAACTGGGTAAATTGTACGGAACTTTCATAGCATGATAATTACTCCGTCTATCCTCCCTAGCAGCTGCATTAATGGTGTCCTGTTAAGCTTCATAATAATGCGCAGTGTAAATAGACGGTTGACCTTTTCCTCGACACTACAACTATCAAACCAGTTTAAACGACTAATTTGAAATTGTTTGTTTTATATTTATTATGAAAACGTGCAGCTGCTTTTGATCATATTAACGGTGATTCGGATGAAAGCATAATTATGTTTGAAATATTGAGGTAGTATGATATATATACTGATTATTTATTATATTCTTTTATATGATCGATAGAAGATGGGTTATTTCAGGTGGTCGTTTTTATTAACTCACCCTGTATATTATATTTTTATGTAACAGTTATAGTACCTATTTATCTTCAACATACTACTCCAATTATTGTCATTGGTACATGATATGGTTAGCTACATAGTACAGGTCAATAGCTGTGAAGTTTGAATTTAAAATACTAACAAGGAACACTATAAGTTCAGGCAAAAAATTATCGATAGAAAAACAACGTGTTTCTACTGTGGAGGTTTAAGTGAAGCTTACAAAACGTGGTTTAAGTGAAGCTTACAAAATTTTAGAACAACTATTCCAATAAAAATAAGAAGCTAAATAAATATACAATCCCACTCAAAAATAAATTAATCGAATAGAAAATAATCGAACCTAACCTAATCTATAGTTTGTTCTATATCAGATG
This sequence comes from Eufriesea mexicana, assembly GCF_001483705.2. Taxonomy (NCBI): domain Eukaryota; kingdom Metazoa; phylum Arthropoda; class Insecta; order Hymenoptera; family Apidae; genus Eufriesea; species Eufriesea mexicana. Next base: position 53,697 of record NW_016909298.1, on the reverse strand, counting down.
ACTAGGCGCCATGTTTTATACAAAAACATATTTAAAACAAAATTTTCCTAATCTGTTTCTTAAAAGACTCGAAATAGACATGTATGTAAGCACATTTACTCTAATCCACATTTAATATTTATTAAACTATAACCTAACCTAACTTAAAAAGTCTGTTATTTATCAAATGATCAAACTCCCTGTTCTACTTAATTTAAAATAAAATTCTTCTAATCTATTTCCTCCCCTCCCCTTTTTTAAAATCTGAAATAGATATATAAGCACATTTACTCTAATTCGTAGTTAATAAATAGCTTAACCTAACCTATAAAATCTGTTACATATCAGATGACAAAACTCCACGTTTTATTTAATTTAAAACAAAATTCTTCTGATCTGATTTTTTCTTAAATTTGAGGTAGATATATAAACACATTCGCTACAATCCGTGGTCAATAAATAACCTAACTTAACCTATAAAATCTGTTACACATCAGATGTCTAGACTCGACGTTTTATTTAATTTAAAACAAAATTCTTCTAATCTGATTTTTTTTTTAAATTTGAGGTGGACATATAAGCATATTCACTATAATCCGTGGTGAACCATCTTGTAGGTTAAGCGATTCACAGCTTGAACGCGTCTTGATCTCGATAATAGACAGAGGGTCGTAAATGTTCACCGACACGTGGACGATAATGGCCGTAGCTGGTGACAGCAATTAAACGAAATTCACCTGAGATACGCTGTGCCACATTCGTCCGGATCTTTTTTCGCAATCGATTTCATCCGTGAGAGGGTTCATCGGCTCGTGAAATATATTAAAGAATTATTGGAGCGTTCGAAATGTCCGCAGAATTATTGAGGGACCGCGATTAAACAAATTAATGTCGACTGGTTAAAAAATCCATGCACACGCGAATAATTTTGCTTGGTGAACTTGGTCGTTACTATATAGAAGAGGCCAAAGTATAGCGAGGTCGTGAATTAGCAGCGGAAGCCTGGGTGTAGTCATTTTGGTTACCCCTATTTTGTTTCTTCCTCATTAGCGTGGTACTCTTAGCCTTAAGTCTTTGATGCTCGATAATTTTTCTTATTTCTGCTGAAACACACTGTACGTAAAATTCTATTTATACATACACATCTTTTTACAAACTCTAGCCCCACTGTGTATGAACTACAATTTGCGTACAGCGTAGTGTAACGTAAATGAAGAAAAATATTTTCTTCCTATATTTTATTAAAATAAAATCTCCTTGTACGTATTTTCAATTATTAGTTTTACAATATCGTAAAACAAAAGTTTATAAAATTAATAAAAAAAAAATTATTTAACCTATTTGAACAAAATAGTAATTAATATTATAATAATCATAACCTAACCACTCAGAATCGAATGTGATCGGTACTATTGCTAATGGAATTCTAGTGACAAGTGGAAAGAAATTCCCAGAGTTCTAGTGACAAGTGGCGACACTAACCAATCTTGTTGCGAATTAAGACTAACTGTACACTGCACATCACATCCTGTACTTAACGCAACAAAAGAGAATTCCAATAAATAATTATTTCATTGACAAGCACTTACAAATATTTATACCTATTTTAACAAATTAGGGAAATAAAGGAAAATCAAGATATAAATATAAATCTTAATTTCAATCCTTTGCACTTGGCTATCTTTTCGTTACAGAAAAATAGTAATTCAAAGACTTTCTACCATATAATCAACGAAATTTCTAAAATGGTAAATAAGAAATTGTATACAAATTAAGACGTACAATTATTTTACTTCGATATTCCACTCATCGTTGGGTAATTTTAAATTAGATATATTAATTAACATCCATCTTTAGAATTTGACTAAATGGCGGCTGAGGGTCGCCATTCAAGTGCAAAGAGTTAATACACCATATATATAAAGTACACCGAGACCATATTAAAATTTAACATAAACATTCCTCAGCGAGATGTTAGGTTATGTGCTCATACATATTTCTATCGAGTTCTTCATTTCGAGTCACGAATCTACCGTGCATTTATCTACTTTGACTAGAAATTTTGGAAATAGAGGAGAATTATGAATGGAAGACGAAGTAACAGTGTTTATAATAAGCTGATTAAAAGAAAATTTGTCGCAAAGGCCTCGATTTGTTTGTAGATAACGAAGCCAAGCTGTAGCAGAGCAACCAGGAGGATAATAAAATTTAGGATGGCTTCTAAAAACGAAAACGTCGGCAGAAGCCGCGATAGGCACGAAACCGCGACGAGGTTTCAGCTTACATGGAAACTCGATTAAACGACAGGACGAAATAACGTCGTTAAATAATGCCATTATGGTCAGCCATAGTAGCTGTTAAATCAATCGCGGATAACGAGAATTATTGATGGGATGCAGGCTGCAATATTGTTACGATTACGGTTTGAAACTTCGTTCTCCAGTGTCCAACTTGGAGAATTTCAACGCTTCGTTTTCGTATCGTACGTTATGCTAACGACATTGATGCGAAAGTTACAGAAAATTCGATTCCCTATGCATAAAGGAAGTGCTAACCTAACCTCATCATACGAGCAGAATCCGAAACAATCGGGAATCTAACCTAAAATTATGAAATTAAAGATATCGTTTATAAATAAAAAATTTTACAATAAAATTTTATTCCCTATAGTACATTTATGCTAAATCATTGTCGTTAATAACGAATTAGGTATTGGGTGTCCCAAAATTTACACGAGAGGTAATTTTGATAGAACACCCAAGGTTTTAAATTTAAAATTGTAAATATTTCTCAACATTGAAAATACGTTGGTCTTTCGTGTAGCGCTCTATTTTTAATAATCCTGAACTGACAGCTGTCACACTGTCTTTATTTTTCATTGGCAGCACTTTACCGTACAAATGCTGCAAAATTCAAATCCTGCGTGAATTTTGAAACACCCTATCTAATCGGTACGATATTAATACATGCATTAAAAAAGAGATTTGTAATAAAGATATTAAAATTGGGGAATTCGTGACTATTTGTATACGAGTTAAAAATTGGAGAGAAGTATTGCAAAATTTGTTGGAAACATGAATTTAATACTCGGTGACGGTTATGTTCGATATTAATCCGCGAAATTTAAAACTGATGAGTTTTGGTGGAATCAAATGCAGTAAATGTGTTATTTACGGATGTTTGCTACTACTGTGAATTACTATGAACGATATTTTTAATAATTAATAATTATAATATAGTTTCATTTTTATGTAATTGTGGAAAAGAAACTTATTCTGATTTTTATATAAGACTGATTAATTATTATTGGTTTCAGGGGACAAGAAGGGTGTCTTAACGTAGTCACATGTTAGCTCGTATCATTAGACAATTAACAATATTATATGTTTAAAATTAAATTATAATAATTTATAAATTATCATAAAACATTATTTCCCCTATACCATGAGTCCCTAAATCTCTGTACCATTAATTTTTCAGTCTTATAATTAATTACGTACATATAATCTTTTTATGTACTATAGACTTCCTTAATCGACGACACCTAATTAACCTGATTTTTTATCACATCCATAAGCTCACTTTTAGAAGTTGGTAGGAATATTTTAAAATGAATACGCCATGAAAACATATTATGAAATCTAAATATACTTATAATTTACAAAAAATTTATAAATTATTAAATTCGTAATTAATAACAAATTAATATGGTCAACAAATTCTCCAAAACATAAATCAATAATAAAACTAACAAAACTAATAAATCATTAGGGTCGCTAACGACCATAACTTTCCATTCATCCACTATCTTTAAACATGCTATTTTGTAAATTCCTTTCTCGTCTGAATACCATTTAACATCGTTACACATTGTAGCATGCTCGCATTATACTTTCAACTAATTATGAGACAGACACATGTACTAAGTCCATTATGTACCCTTCCTTGTGCTACCTAATTCATAGGGAAAAATAAAAATCCTTTACTCCTCCTCTTATTTTAAATAGAACACAATTTTCGTACGTCTCCATCTTTCCCCAAGTCACTCTCTTGATATGATTTCAAATCTTCACAAATCATTGCTTATCATTGACATACTATATGTTCAATAACATACGTTGTGAGACTAAAGGTACTTTTGGAGTCAAAGCAATGATTCAGAAGATCTAGTGACTTTCAATATAAGCATTCTACATAAAAATATGAGTCCTGTATATACATAGTACGCATCACCCTTGTATGCTATTGATAACCTCATTGATACCATTGTATAGTATGGATAATTCTCGATGTCTTGGTAGGACTTGGATAGTACCCAATTGGCTCATATTCTTTTAGATAGTATTCTTTTAGATAGGAGGTACTGTGCACACTGTCACTAGGAATCTCGATTTGTCGTAGTGAATATTGGTTTGGTGACACTGCCTCCATTTTCGCGCAAGACGCGTCGTGATTGCAGTTGTGCGCGGACCGATCGAGAGGGCGCTGCGATGCAGAGTTACCGCGTGCAGGAGAGGGCGCTGGCGTCGCGTAGGTTAGTCCATCTTCTCGAATTCATTTATTTTTAGTCACAATGCGATATTAGTCCTGCGCAATTTTTCCTTATGTTTATTTTTCCCAGATCTCGTAATTAATCACAGCTCAGCGAGTTATATTTATATGACACTATTTCTCAGTCATGATTAAAAAATTTTTACGGACTTCAAAAAGAACCGTGGAGAATAAAGGAAGATATAAATGGAAATTACTTTTGGATACCGAGAACAAAAGAACGGTAACTGCGAAATAAGTCGATTAAGAAAACAATCTACAGCTCTATTAAGACATTCGTCGTTATTCGGGTCAAAGTACGAAGTGACACGAAGCATCGATTATTTTAACCATTCCCTCTCGTTAATCCAAGCATCCTGCAACTAGCATATTAGAGGAATCCTCTAAAGAACAAAGAACTTTGTTGCGACCATAGAAGAAACCGTGCGACAAACACGGAAACAGAGATCGGTTTGCGACAAACGCCGGAGGACGTGCGCCAACTTTCTTCTAAGAGCCACTGAAGAAAACTAGCAGTCGCACAAAGGAGGGAACACTTGCCCAGTAATTACCCCAAAAAGAGGAAACAGAGGTGCAAACAGCCTGAGGAGATGAGCGTTAAAAAAACGAGCGAAAAGAAGCGGGTGAACGAAGAGTGGAAGCAAACACTCATCGCCTACCCTAATCAACGTTCGATTCTTATCGCAGCCAAGCCGATTCAACAGCTGAGGCGTGGGTTTAGGGAAAAACTAGGGGGCTAGGGAGGCAGCCGTGGGTAGCGCGCGACGTCCCTATCAAGATGGACTACATCCATAATGTATGGGCCGTCGCGTGTCTCGCGCGGTGCAAGTGGAAGTGGTGGAGGGTGCCGGTGCGCGCGAGGGTGGTGGAGTGGGGGTCGGACGAAGGTCGGGGGAAATCCGACTGTAGGCTTGGGGGAACGCAACGGAAACGGACTGAAGCCTCGTGTAACACGGGGAAGGTGTTTCAGTCAGGGGCTGACCTGAATTCAGGTGGGCTGAATCAATACCGCGCTCGTTCACCTCGCAGTTACCATGGCAACCAGACTCCTTTATTAAATATAACCTGCACCGTTTCCTGTGCGAGCCCGTTAACCTTCCCGCCACCTGGACAGTCGATGACCTGCTCTCTCTCACCAGAAGGGGTGAGCCTTGACGGAGGACGACGAACGATGCACTTTCTCTCTCTCTCTGTCTCTCTCATTCTCTCTCGCTATCGCTCTAGCTCCTTCTCTCGCTGGCGAGTCGCGATCATGCGACCTTGGCACCGGTGAACCGGGGTCGGTGCCAGGTTTCAGGAAGTGCTCCGGCTGTTCGTGTTCGGCCCGAGTTTATACGAGCTTCGAGCCATTTGTAACACGATTCCACGTCTAAATCTTCGGTTAAGTATGGAGTTCCAACTTCCAACGGAATCACGGTGATGAGGTTAACGACTTCTGTCAAACGTATGACAGCGTGTTCGAGAATATAGAAAATTATGCGAACTCGGGAGGACCTCGTCAACGTCATACTGAGGTTTCAGGGTCAGAAAGCTGCTTCTCGAAAAAGGAGTGCCTTCGGTAGATGTCCTTATGCTCTGTGACTAACCCTCGAGTTAGTCAATCGAGGTATAACTTTAACCTAAGGACACTGGGGATCGATGATTCAAAGCTATTTGTCAAAAGATCACCTTCGGCTGCATCATCTTTTGGCTAGCCTCTGGCCACAGAACAGTGTACCAAAATGATCGTGGCAGCGTCTTGGTAACTCATGTCAGTTACTGTTGTCATCTTCAGGCCAGTTTGATCAGCATTAATTCCATCGCAGTCGTTTATTTTCCCATTTCTCTAAAGGTTCCAAAATATTGCACGCTCCTATCTGTCAGTTGACACATTTGGCGCTGTTCAGACTATTGGTACATCACAAGTGTCAAAGAGAAGAGTTACCGCGAAGGAAATTTATTTTTCAACTTATTGCTCTAAGAAGGCAAAATGTCAAGGATTTAAATCTATTTCTATTAGTCCACGGTTAAATGCTTCATCGTGGGTCTTTGACTTCCTTTCGATGTAGCGTCGATAGTCTTAATTTATCCACGGCACGTAACGTATCAACACAGTCTCAACCTCTAGCCAACGCATACACACCCCTAAAAGCAATCAAGCCCTCTTCGTTGCTCTTTAAAAGCTAGGAAACCATCTAAAAAGAGGCTACCTAATTATCAGGCTAAAGATGTACTAATATGCACTTAAATTCACGTTCATCCTCCGTTCTACGCGCGAGCTCTATTGATCAACTTGATCTACTAAGAAATTTACTGAAACTTCCTGAAGTATCTTCTTCCGCTGTGGTCAGGATCCAGTTCACCTGGTGATCCCCTGCCTCGTAGCTCCGCTTCTTGACCTACTGTTGGTCTTTCTTTCACCCCACTCGAAGGTTCTACCTATTCACTCGGGTTGCTTAGAGATCAACGAAATAGTCGCTAAATGTCAGGGGTTAGCCAATTTGACTCGCGCTTCGCTCGAATCATCCCTGAAATTAGCCACGCTCGCGTTAGTCGTGGCATCGTAACGACAAAGTGTTTCGCTTTCGCCTTTTGTCTCGGTCGAGCCGGAGAACTTTGCAAGTTGGAGTGTAACGACATTTATAAATCCGGGATAACGAAATTAGCGAGTTGGGAAAAAGTGCGCGGGATCACGTGGAAATTATTCCTTTATCTCTTCCTCCGCGAAGTAAAGAACAATCATGGCTGATCGTTTGACTTCGAAGCTTTCGCTGGGGCTGTGAAGGGGATTGATTTGCATGGAGTTCTGTGTTCCATGAAATTCCATTAGCCATCGTCCGGAATAATAACGACATCTGTATGGTCGATAAAACGCTTCGCTGGACCAGATTTGAATCAAATTGGAACAGGGAATAAAAATTCCAAGGTATCTTCTTCGTGTCTGAAATATTAGGTAGACAGGAAACGACTTGTCATTGTTAGACCCGGAACCAAGTGCCTCCGGGCCCAGGGGACACCGGGGGGCACACGTACGTCCTGTGCCTCTCTACATACTCGTTTGCTTTAACTTTCAACGGTACCCAACGATCCGCTTAATTAAAGCGAAGCTTGCAATAATAATTTCGCACGATGTTTACAGCCAGTCTCATTACCTGCTGTAGGTAATGTAGTCAACAATGCTATCGCTAACTTCGTACACGCGCGCTCTTGGAATAATTAAGACTGGGGTATCTCTACGTTGGCTAACGTTTTTGCGAGAGATGGTACGTGTGCAAGCTGCTCGCGATTTGCAAATGTCTTTCCGAAGTGGAAATTAATTTTGCTCGCGTGGCCTACACCCGAAGGAACGTATGGGGCTATACGTGGTAAGAAAATGAAGCTTCAAATAGGTTTCCAAGCGAATCCCCATGGATCCGATCAGCAATCTCCTATTCAAATACAGTGTGCCCCGTGTTTCCGGGGCAGGATGTAAACTTGGAAGGTTTCTCATATGAGAATCTGGTTAAATATGGATCACTTGGGACGAGAGTATTGTCAAACTGTGTGGGTCTTTGGGAATTTGTAAAATTGTTATAAATATATGCTATATTTTATACTATATGTAATTGATTTCGGAGATACAGTGTGTCCCACTTGCAAGGCGCACTCTGTACATTTTCTCGTTCACAGGCTACCCCATTCGATATTATGTGTCACACCAGAGTTTCATAACCCAGAGACTATAACCTCGTCACGGATTTAGCTTTCGCGGAACCATTCGTTGATTTCCGGTTTCTCTGTTCATGATAAGCAATGGAAATTCCCTTCCTGATCGTCCAAGTTACGATCCTAGTTTTAATCTAGAGTTTCGAGCGTCACTATGAACTTTCTAATACCGGGAGTAATAAATATTGACACTGGTTCCAGTATAGAACCCCGTGTATCCTTACAAAGTGCTTAAGTTATATTACCACACTTTGGAATTGCGTAGAGGAGCAATTAATTAGTTGTTTAATTTATCGCTGTAACAGGAACGGCTATAAGATTTCAACTGGAATCGAGTTGGAAACTAAGCGAACTTGGCATAAATCTAGGGTCCATTGTGGGGTCCAGATCTCATCTAGACTCGATCTATATCTCAGGAAAACGTGAAAACAAAAGTACCGATAGTTCCCATTATACTCTAACTGTAGTACCATTTGCTTTGGATCAGATTAGAATGATCAACCCCTTTGTGATCATTGGTCCAGTGAAATGATTTCCAAACAAGGCAATTTGGAACGATACCAACCTAATATAGGTCTAAACTAGGCACACTAGCTCATTTAAAGACATTTTTAAGTCATCCTCACCCGAAAATCCTGTTCAAAATGTATAATAATCTACTCCGAACATAGACATAGTCCACTTCACAATAGTTTCCACCCTATATCGACAGTTGTAACTTCGATACTTTCTGAAAGTTTTCAGCGAATCCTTAAACTTGCACGAAATGAACGGTCTGACAGTCGGTGCAACGTTTCACCCTCTCGAGTTAAAAATGTCAGCTCCGTTTTCTGTGCGAGGATTCTACAACTCGAATGGGGGAGAAAATAAAAAGCAACATGGACGCAACCGATGAAAGCAACAACCCGGCGCCAATGATCTGAATAAGCATCCAGGTCAGCACACGTGATATCCCAAAGATTGTTTGGTCCCGGCGCGACCGCCACTCCACCGCGGCTGTTAAACTGAATCCACGCCAGCAGGAAGGCTCTATTTATACCGCGGTAACGAGGTCTTGGATGTAATCTTGCGAAACGTCGCGAGAAGAATTCGTTCCTAGGAGGAAGAGGCTGAGACGAGCCGCGACACTCCCAGAGTCTCCTCTCGGGGAAAAACCGGACCGGCTAGTGTCATTTCCGGTCCCGATAGGGAACGAAATCGGTCATGCCAGGTCGAAATTCGATTACCGGCTTCGGCTCGGTCAAAGGGTAGCCGGTTGACGAACCCTGACACGTTTCACCACAGTCGATACGGGAGCTAAAATTGGATTCTTGATGGCGATGGTCGGATGCGGTTTGTAATCATTGAATTTCATGCCCATTGCGATTATGGCGCCCCCTGGCTGCTCCACATTCGATGTTTATCGCGATCGTCGCGCCACCGCGGCTTTTTTCCGGACAAACGCTCGTAGTGGGGCGCTAGTCACGCGTTTGACATAGGGGAACGTGGGGGAACGCAATGTCAATTTTTTTGATAGACGGTGCGTAGCAAAAGTGCTTTCAGGAAGAAAAGCACGTAAAAGTAATTTGTGTAAATGCAACTGAAAGCATTCCAAATATAATCCCGAATGGAACGAATGCCAAGCATTCGTGGATTTTTAGGTTAAAGGTAACCATGGAACTTTGAGGATCGAATTTGGGAATTTTTGTTAATTTGGGGAAGTTTTGTTTCAATTTCGATTTGGAGATACTAAGTTACGTCATATATAAATCACATGATAAATATACGTATTTTTCAAATTATTGTTAAATTAATGTATATATATATTTTATGAAATAAGTACTGTATATAATATAATTACTAATGAGTAATGTATACAGTATGTATTCGATATTTTATTTTAGATACAAATATATGAAAGGGGAAATATATTTGCAATTATTTGTCTTTTATCCAAAACTGAATATTAGAATTGATCCCGAATTTTTAGGTTAGGTTTGGTCCATCGTGTAAATCAAAATTTGGTGATTTGCAAAGTTAGGAAGGGGATAAATGTTTTCAAACGACTACTAAATGGAACGTGACACGGTTTTTTGATCACTTTGACAAGCAGTTATAGTCATTTGATCCTTGACATGACCAGGAGGGAAGCGTTAAATCGATTTCAGCGAATTTCGAGCCAAAAGGGTAAAACCATGGCGTAGATTTTAATTCCGTTTTCCAGAAATTAATTTTCCAAGTCGTTTATATTTACCCTTCTTTTTTAACGCAGATCTCTGTCTGCTTACGAAATATTTACGAAATCCCGAATCTTTTATTTTTCATCTTTTTCATACGTAATGCTTATCTGCATCGTGTTGCACGCGAAATAAATATTTTTAATAAAACGCTGTTCTACATTCTAAACTTCGCGTTTCTTTACAAAGTTCCCAGTATTTTCAAATCTAAATGTGATCAAGTATTTCATTTCCTGCAATCTCTAATCCAAATTCTACGTTTCTTCGTAATTCCCTTCATTTTGGTATATTTTGTATCGCAAAAATCATTTGCTAAAAATGCTGTTTGGGTAAAAATTGCCCGATTTTATCTTGTTTCCTCCGGAACGTGCAATTCTACGTCTTTTAACCATTATTTTCGTCAAACGCTCCAAGTACCCAATGACTTTAATTTGCGAAACCTCGGTTGTTCCGGGTGCAGCCAATCAACTAACAGTCCTGTTCGCGTCATCGGGCAAGGAAAAAAAAGCTGTTGCAAAACGAGGCGAGTGCATATGAAAGAAAAGAAAAGAGAAAAAAAGAGAGGAAAAAAATAGGAAAAGCGAGCACGATAACACCGACTACTCGAGAGAAGTGGACTGTCGGTCGCGTGACGCGACATTTGTGTCACCGGGACACATCGTGACATGTCGTTTATATCGTGGATAATTATTGTTACCGTTTTTCACGGCATCCACGGTTAAAAAGACACGGGGAAGATGAATATCAAGCGTATAATCAAATTCGTCTCTGGCAATAGAATACACAGACAGAACGTATGTCCTAACCTAAAAAGTGGAAGATCCTACGGCGCGATAAACTGGACGCTTTAAATCGTTTCCCATGGCACGTAAACGTGAAAGAAAATATTAAACCATATTTCGATATATATATGTACGTAGTTTGTATGTTTTTACGACTGTCGGACGACATTGTTACTCCTAATCCTTTTCCTGGGAATTCCCTGCTCGTGTTTTATTCTTTTTCTACCGTAGTTACGGTTTTTGCCGTCAGGTGGTGCGACGGATAAATCCGTTTCTCGGAAGTGCTCAAGAAAATCAATTCATTAACTTTTTCTTCGTAAATGTTGTTGTAGGATTTTCTAAATTGTAATTACTATACAGTCGATTGAATTATAATTACGAGAATCTTTCTTCGATTAGAAAAAGATATTTAGAGATCACGATTAACCTTATGAAATTTATGCAATTTTCTTTTAACGATACCCATGGTAATGGAGATCATGGCAGGTAATGGATGAAGCATATGAAAGTTATATATGGTACTATACAGCTCGCTTAATTGTCGCGGGCTCGGGACCGCAACGCGATAATTATCGGGGGAATTTCCGGCTGTTATCTCTTCGAACCTCTATTCTCTTATATCTTTCCCCAAACATGACAGGAAGAGAGGTTTAATGTGAATAATGATTTTGTTTTGGGCAGAGAAATTGACAAACACGTGGAAATACTTGGTCAGAATAAAATAAAATTGAAATTGGAATTATATACCGATTTTTTGAAACATTAATTAATATTTGCAATTTTCTATTTTTAAACGATAATTAAAATTAATTCCTAGTTACTACTTTTATTACTCTATCCTTTCCAAAACAAAACACAATGTGTGAGCAATGATGTGGTTAGTTTACTACCCCGTCGTGTACATATCATAGGGGTTAATATTCCCTATATGATTCATTGCAATAAAGATTTGCATTCTCAACAGAGCTTCTTTACATTATATTCCAATTTTTTGAAACATTAATTAATATTTACAATTTTTTATTTTTAAGCGATAATTAACCCCTTGCATTCGAGAAGTGACCTTCAGCCACCATTTTATAAAAATTAGAAGATCGATATTAAGGAATATATCAAATTTAATGTAATGTAAGTGTACGAGGTATCGAAATCAAATAATTCTACAACTCTATTATTATACAATTCTTTATTTACTGCTCGAAAAAGTATCGTCAGTTCTTTAATAGAGAATCTTTGAATTTCTACTTTTCTCTAGCCAAAAAATCGTCGAGTGCAAAGAGTTAAAATGAGTTATTTCAAGTTATTATTTTTATTACTATGTTCTTCCTAAAATAAAACAATGTGTGACCAATGATAGGGTAAGTTTACTACCCCATCGTGTACTTATCACTATAAAATTCCTACTTTATAATTCCTACCTTTAATTTTCCCTATTTTGTACTACAAAAAATTGTGAGTATTCCCCAAACAAGAGAAAAAGAAAATCTTGTGCTTCCCTATAAGAAATTTAAAAAAAAATCTCTAGGGGAGTCTTGTTTGACTTTGTATTATGCATAGCGTTAGTGGAAAACCTTCGTAATTCATAGTTCATAGCTAGTTGGAGTTACATGAATTCTAAAAAAATAGATTAAGGGCCAATGATGGTTGTGCATTCCAAACACAATATCACGTGACTACGAATACGAAAATGTATTAATAATCGAGCAATGGCCACAGACCGCGTACAAAGTGACCACTTTGAAGGTTGCAAGCACGCCCAAGCGAACAATTAATTCTGCAACTGAAATGTATCGAACATAATATGATCAGAGTCGAGCTTGTAGTTTGTTTAATGCATAGGTTGCAAAAGGGCTTCCCTTAACGTTATTCTATCATAAACTGGGACTCTAATCCTGTGTCAGTCAGGAAAACAAGCTTAAAACTAACAACTCTTCTCTTGTGGAGCATGTTCCGACCACCGTGAGAAAGAGGTTATGTCTGCGCACGCAAGAGAGAACCAAGTCGAACAAACTTTAACATCATAGGATATTAATATTGGCAAAGGTTATTGTAAAAGTGATCAGACTGTTTGCTTCTTAAATCTACTTTGTATCCTAACCGTGACTACAAACATCGTTAACCCTTTGCACTCGAGGGGTGACTCTCAGTCGCCATCTGTTTTGACATAACCTAAATAACGAATAAGAGACGATAACTATATTAAGAACAACTGCACATGAAATATGAAAATAAAATAATTCTTTCTCCTCTAAACACACGCATAAAATTTAGTATAAAATGTATCAATCTTATACATTATATTTAAAAAAATTTATAACGAAAACTTCGAATTGCTGTTGTTTTACCACGAAAAAACCTTCCAGTGCAAAGGGTTAAAATTTTCAGTTTCAGCGTAAGTGTTAGTTGAGAGTAATTATCAAATAAACGATTTAATAATTCTTCAAACACAACACGTACCTTGCTCAACGAATTCTTTATCTGAGAAAGAAATTTTAATGATGTTCTCATCCTCTCCTAATTATTACTCTACTTTATCTATTTCTGTTCTCTCTCCTTTTTCACCAAAAAAATTTCTTTTAGGAGAAATATACATTTTTTAACGAATTTTTTATTTACAAAGGAAATTTTAATGATTCTCCCTCTACCTTCTCTAATATTCTGGATTCTAGTCACTATTTTATCGTATTTTTCTTTGCTCTCTTATCTTGTCCTTTTCTTTTAAAGAAAATTTCGTTTAGGAAAATCTATTCTCTGTTAACGAATACCTTTATTTGCCAAAGAAATTTTAATGACGTCCCCTCAATCTCCCCTTTCATGACTCGAATGTCCTAGTTACTATTTTATTGTATCGTATTCTCTATTTTCTATTTTCCTAAAGAGAAATTTGTTTCAAAAGAAATCTATTTTTCCTTCTCTAAAATTAAAAGTCACGACATACGATAGTTTGTCAGTTTCGTCATTTTGTGTTATCGTTTATCATATCTGTCACGCGTTATTAACTTCGTATCGCCGAAACCGTTTGAAATATCGCGATCGATGAAGTGGTAGCTCAGAGGGATGAAAATCCTCGACATTGCTTCAAGAACTGAGAAGAGTTGCTACAATATTACAATGCTTCCCAGGTGTACTGTTATACTTCGGTGACGATCATTTTGATTCTTGGAAGTGTCACCTGGAGAAAGTTTTATAGATACGGTGTCGTTACTTTCGAAACACGCTGTGTAGTTACTTTCTGAGGTCACACTGCAGTCAAGATAATAGAACGACAATCTACTCTTGTGTCCCGATTACCCACTACTATTACTATGATACGGAAGCTCGAGCAAGCTGTTTATAAAAATACAGTTAAAATAACACGTATACGTAATCTCGTATTTTTAATAGAAAAAAAATACACTTCTGAATATTCCAATAATTTTCAAATATGCACGTGACATCAGCATAGACGTCGGTGGCAGACTAAAAAATCGAGGAATTTTGAATAATTCATGCAAAGCATATGGTAACTTTTATAACACAGGAGTAGATTTCGTGCAAAAATTATTCGTTAGCATACAATATGATCAGACGAATTCCTCTTTTTCTTTTTCCCTAAAAAATAACAAAATTTTCCTCATCCCTGAAAGCTTCGAATATTCTTTGATTTCTTTAAATACGAAAAACACAGAAGCATCACTTGATTCTATAAATTTTTGGCAAATTTATGGACAATATTTCCCGTCTTTAAAAATTCGCGTGTCTTTTTCGAAGGATGAAACGAAGAAAATATTTCGCGGAATATGGAACTGAGAGGCTACCAAAAAATCTGCTCGCCCCTTTCAGTGAAATTTCAAAAATTGCCAAATTTATTAACCCCTTTCCGACTGGTCGGACGGATCGGAGGCGTCGCGTGGACAGAGGTTAATCAGATCGTACGGTCTGCGACTGTAGTTTTGGTGGGTAGCGCGCGATAAAATCGGGCGTGACAGAGACCGATGACAGAAGGACTTCCTAATAGAAGCGGCAACCCCTGGTTCTGGCCCGATATAATTAATCTTTGCCTCGTGCTGGCGTGATTGGCCCCAAAGGAAACAGGCACCCCGTGAAAAATGCGACACGATCCACTTGGCAAAAATTCTCACCCTCGGATGCCACCTCACGCCCGGGGAAAAATCGGGTTTTGTTGGCGAAGGTGAGTTCGATGGCCCTCCACTTGGAATTTCTTGCCCGGCCTGCCACGATGAATAATGAATTCTTTGCATCCACGGTTTGACACGAATACTTGCATTAAAGGGATCACAGTTTTCATTTCACCGCGCTGTAAACATCCTCGATGCTGTTGACGAAGCTGATGTTTGTAGGAGAGCTAATAGAATTTATTTAATAATCGATTCGGGTTAAGCTGATTCGATTTAAATCGAGTCCTATTTTAATTCAATTTCATATCGATTTTATTACACGTGTATTTCGGAATAAATTTGAATGTAGTTTAACTCGATGTCCGTGAAGAAGATGGCGTAATTAATTTAGCAGAAGAGTGCTCGATTTTATAGTATTTGACGAATGTAGGTTAGGTTTGATCGAGTTAGTCCATATTTTCGCCTTTTCCATTTCATACTTGCGAATAAATTCCGATTTGGTCGAAGCTGATGTTCGTGAAAGAGATAATATAATTAATTGAGGGAAAGCGTAGGTGATTTTTATACTGTTCGATCAATCTAGGTTAGGTAAGTTAGTTCGGTTTAGACCAGTTCAATTTTAACTCAATTTACCTTTTACTTTAATTTCATATTTCAAAGTAAATTTTAACATAGTCCCGGCCGATGTTTACGGAAAGGATAGCACGGTTAACTCAAGAAAATTGTAAAAACTAATTAATTTTTATAGCACGCGACGAATCGAGGTTAAGTTAAATTGATTCGCGCGGTTCAATTTTAATTTCATTAATATCCATCGAAAATCGTTCTTTCCGAGCTTTTAACCACTTTTAACCTATTTACTCTCATTGTACTCGCCTGAAAGCAATAGTTTAGTTAATATTTCGTTCGTTCAAATATATAGATACCAATGTTTTTAACCGTTACTTAACCTAGCACTGATGGAAAGAACAAAATGGCGGTGCCTTCGTCGTTTAATTCTTTCTTGTTAACGTCTTTATAATTGAAAATCGTGTTCTCCGATTTCTGTAATAAGTTTAGCTCGGTTCAAACGAAGACCAGACGAGCTTGATTGCCTGTATCCATCGCGTGCCACCCACGGCAGAGACGAAGTAACAGAGGAAGAGAGGCGGCGTCATTCAAGACGCTGTAACAGTGACAGGGCAATTATAAATGGCGGAACTCGCGCGGCCATTCAGTCTGTCGTTTCGCGAAGCACGTGTACGCCGTTTTATGGTGGCAATAACTTACAATTATGTCATCGTACCGAGTTATTTTTATGCGGCACACGCCGTCGCTGTTCACCTCCGTACGCTTTCATACGCCTCCAAATTTATTTCATTTTTTCCCCCGTTTTTCCCTCTTTTTCTTTTTTGCTCGTCGCACCTCCGCCCACTTTATCTGCTCTTTTCCTCCGTGAGAACCAACGAACTGAGCTCGGCCAAAGGGAGACCCTCGGTGTCGAAATTTCGCGGTTTTTCCTTTGTGGGGTGTACTCGTAAAATATGACAGCGAAGAGGAGGGAAAAAAGGAGAAAAACAGGGAGAATATTCCGAGAAAAATATTGACGTAACTTGAAATTATTAAGGCTCCCGATTTTTATATATACACGAAAAGGAGAAAATGAAAGGAGCAAATGAAGCGTGCAAAATTGATAAAGACGGATGGATTTATCGAATATTCAATTTTTGTTGCCTGTGAAGTAGTTTCACATGTTCCATATTTCACGTGGACTTTATCCAGCTTCACTGGAGGACATCAATTCCACGGATTCTGAACTCCGGTCCGCCATCATGGCGGCAGTTTCTATGCCAACACGGTTTCCGCGAATTTTTTTCACCGTTGCACGATTTCAACGCTCGTTTTCATCGAATTTATCGTTTACGGCGTTGTACGTTATGGACATTAAGATCAGTGGAAAAAGTTGCACCAAAGTCGGCGAATAGAGGATCGATGCCAAAACGTCTCGTCTTCCGGTTAAAATTTCCGTCTGTTTATCCGCCATCTTGGGATACTTTATCTTCCATATTGCGATAGCTAAACGTCTGCCATCGATTGTGTCATAACACCAACAACACTTACGGATCCTTTCCATGTGACAATAAGAATTTTTACATTACAATGACCAACAGCTTTCTAATTACCATCAGTTGATTTAATTAAATCGATTTAATCTCCTCGGATAAAAAGAGAAAGAACGAGTGGATAAAGAAATCGGAGAAGAGTTTGGTAAGTTAGGTTAGGAATCTTGGGGTTGACCAAAATGGCGGATTTGTCCCCCGAGCCTAGTCCCCGCTTTAGACAGGCAATCTGCCTCTTAAGAGACTCGTTCAGGACAGCCCTGAAGTGAGTTACAAGCTTTGAACACGAAACCTGAATACATATCATGGGGGTCTATGGTGCGTTGCTCCCTGGCTCAACGATACTATAATGAACAACGTCGAGACCTAAATGTACAACTCTGTTATACTACTAAATACGAGCGAAAACAGCCTTCGAACACGGAAAGGTTTGCGCACCGGTGTATCGGGGGCCTTTGATCGTGGCCAGCGTAATCACAGCACGTATGTTTGAGTAACTAGATAATGGAATGCTTGTACGAAAGTTTTACAATGTGACGCAGTGCCCGCGGTTTCGTTGCTGAAATTCGTCAAACGGCAGCCATTTTGACTTAGCGACACGCTACTGCAGTTTGACTAAAGTTACTAGAGTTACTAGAACTCGCAAATAAACTAGTTTTACGCGAATTTTCCCTTGGAGATATTTTTAAATATCATACGAATTACTATCCTCGTATTGTACAAAGTAAACTGATAATAAATGGCTTATTTGTATGTGATACAAAGTAAATTTATTTTTAATTCATAAAGTATCTTTTATAACCTCGTAACGAAACAAAAAGAATTCTGCGAAAATTTCTCAATTTTGAATAAATTGTTTTATCGCGGAAAATTGGTTGATAGTAGCTGGGCTACTGTGTAATTGCACGTAGGGGTTATGTCAAAGTACGAATCTAGTGATAAAGTTTTAAAGTAGCAGGATGAAAACAATTTAATATTCCTTTTTGAGGTTAGGAACCTTCTCGTAAAATTATAAATACATATTCGAGTACGGAAGCAGGGTGGTACATGGAAATTACTTTGGCGAATTTCCTTGAAAAGTATTCCGTGTCACGAGCGTAGCTACGAAATCTAATATTCTATGCTACGAAACAACGGAATAGTTGAGGAAGAAAGTGCATTCTTACATAGTGTACGACTGCAATGGCTGAATGCATAATCCGATGTTACGTTGCACTTGTAATCCGCTGTTAAACTTATTAAGCGCAATTCCAAGACTAACTAATTTCCGAAACTTTAATTAAGAGTCTGTCTACAATTTAAAATAAAGAGACGGCGGGTAAAGAGTCCCATTTCAAATACTGGCGCTATATACGCGCTAATGATAGCAAGAAATTTCACCAGACAGTCGTAGCTGCTCTCATTCACCATTGGCTATTGAACTTCTCGCAACGTATACTAATCTTGGCCTTGAACCAAGTTTGAATGCATTATAGCTAGTCTGCGATGTTGAATACATTTCCTCTGGCTCTATTTTCCCTGGCATTAATAATTCGCGAGACGCCATGAACATCAACAGGGTCTGTAACTTGACATTCCACGCAAAAATTGAACGGGGAATAATTTTTCTAATATTTCGAAAATCAAGAATTTTAACCAAAACTATAGCGTTGGCCCATATCCAAAGCATCGTAAAGAATCGCTATATGTATTTCTCTCTAAAAGGAAAACTCCAATTCAACTTTGTCATTTTTTACTTTATAACCCTACTTGTACCATTAATTTTGGCCCACCATGTATATCGAAACATTGTAAAGTATCACTATATGCATTTTTTCTTCAAAAGAAAAATCTGAATCTAATTTTATTATACTTCATTTTCTAGCCCTATTTGTACCACTAATTTTGGCTCACCCTGTATAACAAAGTACTTAAATTGTCACTATAAAGAATCGACACTAGCTATTTGTATCACTAATTTTACCCCACCCTATATCATAAAGTATAAAAAGTATCACTGTATATATTTTTCTCACAGAAGAAAATCCTAATGCAACTTTCTCATTCTTTATTTTCTAACTTTATTCGTTCTACCCTGTATAACAAAGCATCTAAAGTATGACTACATGCATTTTTCTAAGAAAGAAAAAGCCCAATCCAACTTCGTCCTTTATTTTCTAACCTTATTTGTACCACTAATGTTGACTCACCCTATATAACAAAGTACCTAAAGTACCACTATATATATTTTTCTCAAAAAGGAAAAGCCGGAATCCAACATTGTCATTCTTCATTTTCTACCCCTATTTGTACCATTAACTTTTGCTCACCCTATATAATGAAGTACCTAAAGTATCACTATATGTATTTTCCGCAGAAAAAAGAAAAGCCCGATCCAACTTTGTCATTCTTCATTTTCTGACCCTATTTGTAGCACTAATTTTGGCCCATCCTGTATACGAAGGCATGGTAAAGTATCGCTATAAAGAATCAGCCCTAGGTTCCCCATGAGAAACTCGTAAAAAATAGAGATCTAAGGAAAGCACTTACCGGTCTGCACGAGCTTGAGCGCGGCGCTATTGTGCTGCTTGAGCGGTTCGTTGAGCCCGGGCTGCGTGAGGTCCTTGAGAGGATTGGCGGCATCCTCGCCGGCGCCAGCGCGACTGTTTTGCATAGTCCTGACGTGTTGCTCGTGACGAGTACTCTTCGCGACCTCGTAACTACGCGAAGCCTCGTTACGGCTCGCTCTCCTCCTTCGCGTTTGCCCGCGTTCCCGTCTTCTCTCCTTCTTCTTCTTGCCCTCGTGGCCGGCGGCGACGGGGCGGTCGTTTCTCTCGTTCACAGCGATTACGGTCACCTGACAGCTCTCCGGATGATCCCCGGTCAACACTGGACTAGGATCACGGACTGGGTTCTCATAGATACGCAGCAACTCGTCCGCCGGGTAGATGACGTACATGCCCAGCCGATGGTGTCCTCGTGCTGTTCGCCCGATCGCGCGTCCAATCTGCCGATTTGCTGGCTGCCGTGGCTGCCTCCTCCGCTGCTGCTCCTGCTGCTGCCGCGTTTCTCGGCTGAGCCAACATCGCTGCCCGCCAATTCATCGTTTATGAGTCCGCCGCGAGTCACGCTGCCAGGCCACGCGAACAGTCGCATCTTCTTGGCACGCGAGCCACCCTCGATGTCTCTACGGCCGCCTCGCTCCTTCCCTGTTCCGTCGCGATGTGGCAGCTTCCTTCCAGTCTGGTAATGGGTGCTTTAAGTGGAGCTTATGGAAGAGTGGTGTTCGCCGGACTACTCGACTCTCATGGCTGGTTGGTGATTCTTGGCCTGTAACGAACAACCGTTGATTCATGAGTTCGAGGATTTTGCAACGTGGTCTGTAGCCTGGTGGTATTGGGGGTGCGAAATGGATTGACGTTCCCTGGATGGAAGGCAATTCCTGGCTTGCAATCGGAGGGAGAAGGAGGTTAATTGGCAGCTTTTGGGGATTTTATGAAGTCAAATAGTGCTCGTGCAACTCTTTTGGTGTCATATCAGCATAACATCTGCGCGATATGTGTGATAGTGGGGATTTGGTGAGTCAGGTCTCTCACGGCTGAATTATAGCCCTTGCTGTGCTGTGAAAAACATAGTCGATTAGAGCTTTCGAGATTTGGTGGTTTGGAAATTTGATGGTTTACAGATTTAGTGGTTTAGAGATTTGGTGGTTTAGAAATTTGGTGGTTTGGAGATTTGGTGGTTTGGAGATTTGGTGGTTTGGAGATTTGGCGGTTTGGAGATTTGGCGGTTTGGAAATATGAAAACCGTGTAATGTCAGTGAGTGTTAGTAAAACTGATCAGTTAGCGTGACAGAGTGTCAAGACGACTGTACCTGTGTAAGATCAGGGGTTCGATAAATGGACGGTAATTTTTGTCTTATAATAGACTAACGTGGGTTCTAGCTTGGAACTGATTTGATAATCGGTGTAATTCCTTGCCTACCAAAGCAAACAATGTCAACTATTCGGAGTGGTCTATTACTGGCACGACTACCTCACTCCTTAGTCATATCGTGACCGTATACAACGTTCTAAATCCTGATACCGTGCTATACTTTGCATCGACGTTATTCGCGGCGGTACTGCACCTAGGGATTTTTACTCTCGGCAGAAAGCGAAGTAGGGCTCAACGGAAATTAGCATTCGCTGCAACGTTTAACATTGTTGCACTATTCTGTTGCAGCGTTAACTTTGATCCCTAAATAGCGCATCTCGGGGTGTAAAATAGATCCTCTTTGAAGGTCCGCGGATATTTTCATTGAAATTTTCCATCTGGGATACAATTCGGTATTTATTTAAATAATCGCCGCACCACGGCAGCGGTTCATGTATTATTAACGAGACTCGTTTCAACTTGGTTAAGGCTGGCCGTTTGTTCCGCGAAACGGAGAGAGCTCTGTTTACAGGGTAAACGACTTATTCAACGTGTCTGAATAAAAACTGAGACGTCTTCTTATTTCCGCGGCTCGAGAGAGCAGGGACGTCGCAATGTAAATCGTCTCTAGCGATTTAAATCTAATTTCAATGCGCTTTTCAATGGGGAGGGGATACATGCAATTCATTCGAATTCGAATCTCATTTAACCACGCGTTCGACTTGATTTAAACACTAGAATCTTCCATGCCCTAGCGAAATATTTTCTTCCTGTCTCGTGACCCTGTATTTCTATTCTTTTGCGTGTCCACATTGTAGTCCACACTTCCTTTATTATAGTAAGCTTAAATTTTGATATAAAATGCATCATTTTCCACAAATGAAAGAAACATTCCGTTTACGCATCGAACCATATATAGGGTGTCCCAAAATTTATGCAAGATTTGAATTTCGCGCCATTTGTGCCATAAAGTGTTACCAACGGAAAAGAAAGACAGCATGCCAATTGACAGTTCAGGGTTACTACAAATGGTGCGCTATATGAAGGAATAATGCGTCTTCACTGTTGAGCAATATTTACAATTTCTAATTAAAAAGCTGTTCTATCAAAATTACTTGTGACGTGGATTTTGGGGCACCCATTATTTATATATTTTTCTTTTCTTCGCAATAAACGTTTCCTCTATGTCTCGATCAATTACCATGAGAGTCGCGAGGTGAACTAGTCTATTTGCCTCTATGGAAAAAAAATGGACGCCTCTACAGAGAACTCGATCAATCAATCAGTCTAACATCCTGAAGCTCCTCTTGTACCCTGATGGATTACGAACCTAACCTGAACCAACTGAGCACGCCATTCACAGAAACAATATAAATCACGTCCAACTTTGAACTTTCCTGTAACCCCATCACCACGAAACATCTACATCGCGTTAACTAAGATAGGTTCCCCTGTCTCCATCCCTTTGTCACATATTAACCTTCTGCACTCAGGGAGAGTGCTAACCTCAGTCGCCATTTAATTAAATTGTAAAGATCGATGTTAATTAATACGTCAAATTTAAAAGTACCCAACGATGCGTGCAATGTCAAAGTAAAATAATCCTGCGTCTTAATTTGCATACGATTTCTCATTTACCGTTTTAAAAGTGTCATTAAGAGTTTCTCGTATGCACCCTGTACTCGGCCTAGTAACAAGAACGAACTATAACTTCTGGAATAGTAATCCAGCACCTACTAGAATGTTGGAGCAAAGAACAATCGCGGTTGATTACTATAAAACGAGGCGTTTTCCGCTAAAGTTCAGCGAGTTGAGTTGACAGCGTTTAGGGGTTAATTTAATTCTACGTCGTGAGTATTGGGAATTATTCGGCAATCCAGCGATCGAATTTATAGAAGAGGTGTTCCAAGTGCGATCCATAACAATATCGACGACTTTATGGCAGAAAGTCTTGGAATTACTATTTTTCTGTACCGAAAAGATCTCCGAGTGCAAAGGGTTAAGGTAGTTGTCGACGCCTGACTTAACCTAACTTAGGTAGTTCCTGAATGAAAAATGTCTAACACCTCGCGGGTTCTTTTCTAAATCTCGGGAGGTTAGTAACACCGGTTGAATGAAGAGAGTAGGGCTAATTCTCCTAAAAACCTTATCTCGAACGGCGGTGAAAAAGCTGCAAGTATTAAATTCCCGCGGATGAAGCTTGCAGAGGGCCCTTTTAAGTAATTGAACCGGTCCTGAAGCAAGCGTGAACGCTGATTATTCCTTTTTCCACGACATTCTTCGCCGAGAGCTATGCAAATTGCGATAAGCCATTTTGTGTAATTAACACATCCCATTGTGAGCACGCTTCCTTGTTGGAACAAATTATGGGCCTCGATGAAGCAACTTCTAAGAGAGTTCCTAGCCGGCAAGTTAGCTTTGTTTGAGATTCGCAATGGTTTCTGCAGTCTTCAGACCTGTTGGAGGTTTCGAGTGTGGAAGAATCGTCGCGAGTCCTCGGTCCTTGTAATTACAACTCGCGCTAGGTTAGGTTAGCCTGGAATACCATATTCCTGTGCAGAGACAAAGCCGTCGAGGTCAATCTGAATTTGCGAAAACGAGAATGTGTTTCTTTGTTGACGAAATCTTCTTAGCCCAATTCCAGCAAGGTTATTAACCTTTGATCCCTTTAGAGGTTAGGATCCTCCGCCAAGGATGATAAATTCTTTTACGAGCAGATTTTTGCCTTCGCTTTGATACCAATGGACGTAACCAGGTCAGCCATCGAGAGTCTCGCAATTTTTCCATTCTGCCTGTACAAAAGAACTCTCTCAGACTCGATAAACCAACGATACCGCGAGTTCACCTCCGCTTTGTCCACACTTTTCTTCGTCAAATCGTCCCTCTGTTACGATAAAGCCACTCCTTCCAAAGAATTCACCGTGTTTCCTGTTAATTGCCAACTTCGTCGTCCCAGGATACTTTTCTTTCTCTATTTTCCTCCATTTTTTCCTCCACGAAATTTCAACGAAAATTCCACGAAAATTCCTCTCACGATTATGCGTCCGCGTTAGCTGCAATTTCCAAGTCCATTGCCTTCGGATAACGGTAAGGAACTCGTGAAACGAACTGCAGGCCATTTTTTGGCACTCCGTTGGTGCTCGGTTTTTTATTAGCATCTGGCCAGACTTCAAAGCCCAGTTGAATGATCGTAACCCAATTCATTAGTCGGTAATGTAACACGCGGTTGGAAGGCGGGTCTGAAACCAGGTGGCGCTTTTATGCGTCTCGAAAGTTCGGAAATCGCGTTACAATATCGGATTAAAAAGCTTCCCGCTGTCGTCTCTATTCGGCGACCAAATAATTGGAGCTCTCGCTCAATTATCCCGCGCTTTTTCCCCGGGCGTTGGCAGTGCATAGGCGCCATCAAATCCCCGACTGTTTTTCCCGATAAGCGCTACCAACCCTCATTTGTCGACAATTTCAACCGGTATTTTCAGCTATCGTCCAGAATTTCGCGAATGTGTCAGAGAGTACTAAGCAATTCAGAATTGTGAAATTGATATTAATTAATTAAATATTAAAAAATAAAGCGTTAAATATTTTTACTTTTAGATATCTCGAAATTTCGACGTACAGTGAATTCTGGGAATTCTACTAAGATTCCAGAAAAATTCCTCAAGTACCGCAAATTTTAAAAATATCGCCAATATTTCAAACTTCTCGAATTTTATACGTTCAACAACGTTCCGGGTCTACGTACATTCGAAATTCAATAAGTGTTCAATTCCGGATCATTGAATTTTATAGAGAAAGAATAGGAGGACGTTTCAGAGTTTCCGGTTCGTTTCAATTCCAATTGAATAAATATTAAGCGTATCCTTCTTTCCAATTTCTACGATATTGTAGAGCACATAGTATTAGCCTGTTGCGAACAACGTGTCAAACAAGTTACGTCGGAAACCACAACCACGTGTCGTCGCATAATTTCGAACATAACCTCGGCAAAATTACCGGCTGGGGTAATGAAGATATTAACCATGAAAACTTGGTAATGAATCTATTGGAATTTCTATTGCTTCGTGAATTGATATTTAACGCACAATGGCTTCTTAATTTTTTGTTATTACTATTACGTCGCATTCAAATTTCCCGCCATCGCCATCAAATCTTCAGTGAATTTACCAAACAACCTTATCGAGTTACATAGTTTCGCACACACATCAAAAATTCACTGCTTCTGTTTCATAGAATAAGTAGAAACGCCTCATCCTAGGAATAATTTTTGAAAATCACTAATCGGAAGGAATCTACTTTATTAACAAATTTACTAGGACAAATTTCGAACATTACTAGAATAAATTTCGAACGAACTTAACAGTGCTTTATCAAGATTCTGATATTAAAATAGCAATATAGAAATACTTTATTTGACGAATAGATATTATAATATATTTGCGTCAAAATTTCTTACGCACACTTCCATCCTAACCTCCAATAGGCTTCCTTCGTAAACAATATTTCGTATAGTTATAATGTAGTTTCCAACTTTCGAATTTTCGTCTGTTTAGAAATACGATTGCAACTATAAATCGAGAGAAGAAAACTGGCCAATAAAATTCTGATCGATTTTCGTTCGTCATATTTGTATTATCGCGAAATTGGCGGGACGCGACCGAAAATTTAAAATGGAATTCTTTTTTATCGAAACTCGTTCACTCGGGCAAATAAAGAATTTTGTCTTGATACGACACCTGATATAATTCCGATTTCAATTATCGACAACTGAAACAACGTGAGCTAGAAACTGGAAACGGAAACCGGAGACAGTAAATATCGATGGAGCTTCCATTACGCCAGCTATCCCTAGATTCCATTACAAATTACATCCGCGGAAAAAGTTCGATCTTCTGCTAGTTTCCCGTGAAACGGAGAGCATTTGAATACAGAATCGTCGATTTTAATAACATCGCGTTGGTTATTCATTTAAACTTAATTAAATTAAACCATAAAAGTGTAATTAACTGTTAATTGCATTATATTATACGTAATTACACGTGAGACAATGTTTATCAGATATTTCTTCACAATCCTATCAATAATTATTTCTCTTATTAATATTAAAAAATTTCTATTCCGGTTTACAATATTACGATAGTCGTATTAAACAACAATAATACCCTCTTGAATGGTAATAATACCTAGTTATATGAAATAACTATAGTTTATTGAAAGGCTATTTATATACAGGGTGTCCATCATTTTGTTAAGTCATGTCGCCATTTTGGAGGCATTTCCGGTAGTGAAATTAAAAAATGTTTAACACAACATTCTTTTTTAGTAAAAAAAAAACATTTTTTGAGATCTAGTAATATGGAATGATCATGTAAAAAAATGTCTGAAACATTTTTTAACTGCGCTACCGGAAGTAGCTTAAAAATGGTGACAAATTAACACGGACACCCTGTATATAGTAATTATTATTGTCCCAGTTCGTAAATCTATCTATAATTTATTTACTGCACGTTGGGATTAATTTAATTCACGAGATCATCTAGATTATCTAGATATTACGCAGAATATTATTAAACTCTGCACGAGGAAGCTGTTGGCACGAAACAGGGAACAAATTGAGCAACAAGCCGACAGTCTGGCATTAAAAAGCCGTTACCAGTCCCATTTCCGATTCAGGCTGACACGTGTAATGCTTTAGACTTCATTCAACTAATTAAACTACCCGCCCAGTGTCCAAACTGTCCTTTGTCCTTGTCACGTGACAAGAACTTGCCGCAACAAAGGCTCACGTTTTCGATCCGTTTAGCACGTTTATCATAGATCGATATTCTCAGAGAGATTTGTGGTTACGGAATTTTCTCGTTCATCAGCTAGAAGCATTTCGACGGCGGTTTTCGTGGCTTACACAGAGTATTGAAATACAGCAACAGTAAGTCCGATTCCAAAATATTTTCGTCCGAATGGAATATAGAGTATATACATTTGTCGTTACTACGATTTCTCGTGAAAATTTTGAGTTTCGTAACACGAGAACTACCAATCAGTAATGTATATCTAAATATAATGCATGCAATTGGTATTAATTAACATGATATAATGAAAATAGAAGAGCATGCATAATTGTAACCCTGTTCGAACAAAATAGTATATTAATAGTATATTCGGTATAACTTTTGTCAAAAGCAGTTGCATATTCAGCAATCGCGAAAATAAAATGTCCGAAACAAGTGATTTCGACCCCCATAGGTAGTTCTAATGTTAAGAGGGGGCAGAACAGTATGCAAACTTAAAAAAATCGATTTTTTTATTGTTTTAAAGAATTCTTCGCTCTTTGCTACATCGAGTGCAAAAACCTGAAGTCGAAATTTGGAAAACTCGCGTCACTATAGTGCTTTACATCTACTGGCCCGAGATTGACACTGACTCGAGCAAACATTTTTGTCAGTCAAATATTTAGCCTCAATTTTCTGATTACACCACTTTTGAGCATGGTGGACAGCATAACAAAAGAACCGATGATCCAATTACTTCGAAATTTTTTGGGCCTGTGTCCAAGACACGTGGCTCTGGCACTAATCATTGACTGAGAACCTAAAAATTTGGAAAATTTTTCAAAAAAATAATTTCTTAGGAAAAATTTGCCTTTTTCTATCATTTTCGACTTCGTGATTTTTCTTTGAACTTGTTCCAAGCTCTAAATTTGATAACCGTGGCTAGTGCGATAATCACATTGTTTGTCTTTATGCGCCACATTTTTTCATCCTTGCCAGATTTTTTTTCTGTGCTGTATCCTGTCCACCATCAAGATCCGCTCCATTTTGGAGACGGTTAATTCAAGATTTTTTCCCGGCCATTTCCGTTGAGGTATCTTTTATCTCAATTTTTTTATAAGTAGCTTAAAATTAAAAGTAAAATCTATGAAAAATTTACACGGCTACCTTCTTTCAAACATTTTCTATGAATTTTTAAATGATAGGTTATGGTGGAGGTTATGATGGAAGTTATATCATACAAGTCTGCCCCCTCGAAATAGATTTAAATATGGAATTTCTTTATGAAACGTTAATTATAGGTATTAATAATTTAATATTATTAATATATTAATATTAATTGATAATTTTTAATTTAATATTATTAATATTAATATTAATTGATCATTTTTAATTTAATTATAGGTATTGATATCGTTTGTATTAGTCACTGGATAGTGATAATATAACGCGGCAGATATAACCTAATTAAGCACTGAGAAATTGTGAAGTGTAATAAGAAATATAAATGAACGAAAGAAATCTGATTTAACAAGATAAATCAATGATAGTCCAACAAATAAACACACTATAATCTTTTGCACAGCATAATCATCCATAGTTGATACAGAAAATGAAGCCCCCAACATAACTTATAATCATTCACAGTCTTGTAAGGCATAATTATTGGAAGAAAGGCCAACAAGAAGTCGCAACCATAAACAAACAAGTATAATTTGATTAATGGAAATACATACATCAATGAATTTTAACGTGAAGATCATATTCAGCTAGATTAGATTAATGAACGGTGTCAAATGGAATTTGATGTGCATAACTGATTATTTACATAATAGAAATTGATTATTGTAATTTAATCAATAATGGTTAATCAGTAACCACTTGAATTCAATTAACAATACATATCAATCTCGACTTTAATCAATTTGTATATTTGTTCAGTAAGAATGTAATTAACTAAAAAAATCTGTGTAGTGAATTTTTAGTAACATTTTAGTTACATTCCTACATCCTCATACAAATTTTAATAAGTTATTACAACCACAGTGAAATGACGATTTGGGTAAAGTTAGGTTAGGTTAAATTAGATTAAGTATACCTGCATTTATGGTTTCGTGTATCAGTAAGATTTTTGAGATAACTCGAGGCACACGAATATTTTAAAGCAGAAAAATAATCTACATCGATTCAGAATTTGAAATGTCAATTTTCTTACGTGGATGCTGATCGTTTCAGCAAAGTAAAAAATAAACGATAATACACAGATTACTGGAAATTATATGCAACAAAGTGTTGCAACAACGGACAGCTTTTGGAATCGGTACAAAATTACTAAAATATTATTTTGTCGGAATAAAATATACAGATTCGCATTACGAACGATATTTTTATTTCAAGTATTACGTTCTCGTGCATTTCTCTTTAAGCTCGATCAAAGATATGGCAAGAAATGCAAGTTTTAATGTTATTAAAAAAGTGATAAGATAGAGAAAGACGGAAGGGTAAAATGAGGTTATTGGGGATTAAAGTTAATTTTACACATGCAGTCGGCCCTGTAATGGCGACCTTCGTCGCCTCGTTGCCGCGTGTAATGCCAACCTTTCTGTGCCAAAAGCGACACGAAGGATAGGATTCCTTCGCCTTCATCAGCCACCTGAGCTAACCGCTCAAGATTTTACGTTTGCCCGATAAAAACCTGTCCCTTCCAACAGATTACATCTTATTAATTAACTCTATAATAATATAAAATCGCTTGATACATCAAGACCATAAGTTGGCAGCAATTCAAGAACGTTTTCCGCCATCTTTGATACGCCAGAAAGAATTTCTATCGTATTGGAACTGAAAAGAAAAGACGATAAAAATAATTCCTATTTTGGATAGACGTTCCTATCAAAAATTTCAGAATTAAAAAGAAATAAATTTTTATTCTTAAGAAATCAAAAAATATTTAACAATAAAAATGAGAATTCAACTCTTTCCAATTCGAGGTAACGAAATACAGTATCTACCAAATATTTTCAACCAAATATAACTTTGTTATGCTGTACTGAAATAGAAACGACAAGTTAATTAAAAAATTTTAAAAAGAAACCTTTGGTCTTATGAAATACCATTTTATTGAATTGCAGACAAAAAGAATCACGTTATAATAAACAATTAAAAAGCTCTTTTTAAAAAGAAAGGGAAGATAATCTACCAAAAATTACGAAGAATTTTTAATTTTTAATTTTTGATTAAAGATGGTTCACTAGTCTATTAAAAATAGTTTAATAATTTATTAATACCGTAAAAATTCTGGGAATGTTTTTCGGACAAAGGTAGGAAAGGATCACTAAATGGTCAGGCATTTTATTGTTCAGTTTTTACAACGTCAGACCCGAGGGACCAGGAAAATTTAATCGATCGGTCGAATAGAGGCGGAAGAGTGACAGGGTTTGTTTCGAGAATACGAATTAACCGAGAAGGCGAAGTGAACACGTGAATTTAATGTTCCCCGTAGGAGGAGAGGGGAATTATTTTTATTTGCTATTTTTACGCCCCTGCGAGAGATCTATCGGCGTAAAAGGGGTACGGTTCAACATTATAAATAATGGTCGTCGAAATCGATAAACAGAGAGATCGACTGTGAAGTTTACGGTCGTCAATCGCTCGAGGACAACTGAAGAGAAATTGCCTGTCTTGAACGAAAAAATGCCTCGTTTGAAAGGAAACAGGTTTATTACCTTTATAAATTTCGATGGCGCTCGAGATACACCCTTGATCCCATCTCCGATTCTAACTCAAAGCTGTTGCCAGAAAATTGTCGAGGGAACCACCGCTATTCCAAGTGTTCGTTGGCTAAGAAAAGCCCCAGCCATTCGATATGTGCAAAGTGCCTTAAAATTCTTTCAAGCTCACTTACATTTTAGAGAATTATTGCAAAGAAAGAGCAAGAGAGAGAGAGAGAGAGAGAGAGAGAGAGAGAGAGAGAAAGAAAATATAAAGAATTTATTTATTTATTTATGAATAATGGGTATCAATTGTCAAATGCACATGCCCTAATATGAATAAAATAATACTACAGGCAAGTTGATGAAGAAGACACGAAGAATAATTGATAGAAAGGTAGGAATGAGATAATTTTCATTAGAATGACAGTGAATACAAAGAATTTATTTATTTATGAATACTAGGTATTAATTGTCGAATGCACATACATTAATACGAACAGAATAATACTACAAACAAGTTGACGAAGGAGATATTAGCAATAATTCATAGAAACAAGAGATAATCTTGAATAATCTATCAAAGTATGCCCACTTTGTATTGAAATATATCACGAACAAGTAAAGAGAAAGTAATTCATTAATTCAGAAAGTAGGAAAATATAAAAAGAACGAATTTAATAAATTTAAAAGAATATCAAAGTAGTATAAAAAGTTTTTCAATACAGAACTGTGTATACTATCCATACATTGCTACCTACGTCGATATCTAATTGTACATCCCACGAATATCGTCTGTCCTGTTGTATCAGTGTACACCTCTCGCCCAGTGCAATTTTCCAGCAGCGTGCATCACAGAAATATTTGGAAAGGAAGAAAGATAAAAATAAAAAAGAAAAGGCACGAACGATAACGATTTGGTATTGAAAAGTGCCGTAGTGCACAGACGCGCCTGATGTTTGCCATTCGCCAACAAATTTCATGCTTTATTAACTTGGTCAAGCAACGCGTCAAAGCGTAGTACAGATGCAAAGCAGCTAGACTCGAAAATTTCGCGCTCGTCAAACTATACAAGAGTTCTGTTCGACTCTGTGCCCTCAACTTTTCCGGCCGAGGGAGCTGGCAGGCCTAACTTCGAGGCTCGTTCGTTCCTTTACAATGCTAATCCGGGCCAATTTGCAAGTGGAAACGTCGCGAATCGACCATTTCTTCAGTTTCCCCATTCCTGTTCGCCTGTCCCAAAGAATTTCGCTAATTCCTCAGAGGGGAATTCCCTAGGGGAATTTACCGCCCTTTTTAGACGATTCCTTCTCAGAGGAAAGTGGAACATGAGTTGAAACTTCGTAAAGGAGCTATTTTCCAGCCCTTCTTCAACCGTACTTAAGTATTTCAGGATCAATCGATTATTGGTCCTCGATTGGAGAAAATCGTTTTGAGAAGGAAACTTGAAAGGCGGGGCGTAATATTTTTAACACTAAACCTACTACAACCGGTCAAATGATCGATATGTGGAAAAATAAAAACAGCAGAAATTAGAAAGAAAAGAATGAAATATGTGAAGTATTGGAAAATTGATTATACTGGGTGTCCCAAAATTCACGCAAAAAGTTATTTTGATAGAAAACACGGGTTTTTAATTAAAAATTGTAAATATTCCTCGATAATGAAGACGCGTTGTTCCTCCGTGTAGCGCTTCATTTTGAATAACCCTGAATTGTTAGCTGTCACGCTGTCTTCTTTTTTGTTGGCAACATTTTACCGCAAAAATGGTGCAAAATTCAAATCTTGCGCGAATTTTGAGACACCTTATAGAGATATATAAATCGCGTAGTCAAGTGACCAAATCCATAACATTAAGTGCGGAAGTTTTGATAAAAAGTTCAAAAACGATCATTTAAACCATAATAGGTTTAATGTTAACAATAAAAATTCAATTCTTTATATACATGTGTGTGTGCATCGTATATATAGCACAAATTGAGAAAAAGAGTAATGGTGAATCGATCTAGTGATAAGCGACACGGGTGTTGCCCTCTGGCGCCGAATCCAAGTCTTCAATTCCCGAATTCCCTATATCGCGCTTTTTATTCCGCCAATTTAACAATAATTCGCAAAAATGTTTAGATCAATGATTCGCGGGGTAGTAATTAATTTCTCTTGTTCAATTAATTAACGAGGAAGCTATCCATGTTTTATTTCCACGAGAACAGTCTTCGATACTGATTTGTACGAGGTGTAAGTACTCGTCAGCGATTCGTTCGACATTGCTCGCTGGGATTCGATTGATTTTCGAGGCAATTCGAAAAGCAGCGCGCATCGAATGCCAAAATGACTTAAATTTGGAACGGATTCAGGGTGAACGAGGAAAAGGTCAGCATGGCCTCCTCGTTCAACATCCAGTAATATCGTTTCGACTTATTCACCACGCGTTAATTTATCGGTATATTTACAGGACTCGCATTTGCACGCGTGTTTCCACGCCTGCCATTGTTTGCGCACGTTCCCGGATTTATTAATACTATACATCCCGCTAAATGATCCAGCTCTGGTTGTTAAATAAAAATCGGTTTCCCCTGTGAAAACTATAAATCGAAGCGAGCACGTATACTTTATTGACACGAATGTTTCTGCAATAGCGTAAACGCGATCCCATTGCGAATTCTTGTTAACCCGTTTCACGCGTGTTCAATGAATTCGACGAGGAATTAAGCAAAATTAAGCAAAACGCAATAGAGGAACGAGAGTTCCATTGGACATAATAATTTTCTGCTTTTAAAAAATAATTCAATGAGGTACTAAGCAAAACACCATAGAGGGACGAGAGTTCCATTGGACATAGTAATTTTCTGCTTTTAAAAAATAATTCAATGAGGAATTAAGCAAAACAGCATAGAGGAACGAGAATTCTATTGAACATAGTAATTTTCTGATTTTTAACCCTTTGCGCTCGGCGATTTTTTGGCTAAAGAAGGATACGAGTTGAAAAATTTCCTCCTATATGGTTAATGATATTTTTTAAGCAATAAATAAGAAATCGTATAATAACTAACACGTAGAATTATTTAATTTCGATATCACGCACACTGTTACATTATTTTAAATTTGATATATTAATTAATACCGAGCTTCGAAATTTTATCAAATGGCGACTCAAGGGCGCCTCTCGAGTGCAAAGGGTTAAATAATTCGACGAGGAATTAAGCAAAACGCCATAGAGGAACGAGAATTCCATCGGGTACAGTAATTTTCTGCTTTTTAAATAATTCAACGAGGAATTAAGCAAAACGCCATAGTGAAATCACAGTTCCGTTGAATATAGTAATTTGCTGTTTTTTAAATAATTCGATAGGGAATTAAGCGAAACGTCATAGAAGAACGAGAGTTCCATTGGTTATAGTAATTTTCTGCTTTTTAAATAATTCGATAAGGAATTAAGCAAAACACCATAGAGGAACCACAATTCCATTGCATATAGTGATTTTCTGTTCCTTAAATAATTTGATGAGGAATTAAGCGAAATGCCATAGAGGGACGAGAGTTTCATTGGATATATAGTAATTTTCTGCTTTTTAAATCCAAGGTTGGTAAGCGCGCGGACTACTCGCATCTTAATGATTCGCATTTGATATCATTCAGCAATTGAGAATATAGGTTACGATAAGAACCGACGTTCGATATGCTCTCACCTAATTTCAACTGGGAATAATAAAAAAAAGCCTCTTAATTAGAAGTTACACTCCAAGAGCAGTTTACCGCTTTCATTCTCCACACTTGCTGTCGAACCATTTGGGGACTTAATTAAAAGCGTTTGCATGCCTATAGCTTCGGTCTAACAATGACGTTCCCGCGATATTTCGATTCTTGTTTAGTCATTTCGCTCCTGGGGGAATAGTTGTTACATTTTCTCCGCTAGACCGACCTCGATATCGAAAGATTAGATGTCAGACATGCGAATCGGAAAGCCTTTTTCAGATTACAATATTAATTTCGAAGCCATAAGTCGTGACACACGCGAAACACCGCGAGGATCAAATGAAACCCTGCTAGTGTTGCATGTTCGCTCACAATTAACAGGATAATCGTGACTTATCAAATTTCACCTGGATATTAATCTGAAATCAGGATTAGTTCTTAATTACTTAGCCAAAGAGGCACCGTGATTTATCGGGAGAGAGGAATTAATCAAGTCGCGTGGTTAATGGCAGAGCCATGGCGGAACGGTAACAGTTGAAATATGGCTATCATTCCAAGGAAAAGTAACCTTTGTCAGTGGACAAACGTACATCCTGCACAGGTCGCTTTGTCCAATCGAAATCTCGTGAATTAATAATGCAACGGACAATACGTGTCCCTTTGTACGCAATTTTATTCCAAGAATGCGGTAATTATACACGCTTCCTCGCATGACAAACGGTACATACGCGAAAGCTCGCCTGTCACAAGTCTAGTTTGCGCCCGACCATTTCGAACTCCAATAGCTCGACTGTGGTGCATCAGAGAAATACTGGCTTAACTTTTATCCCAGTCGTGACAAAGCAATTACCAAGCACCTGCTCATGAACGGAATCAAAGTACCTAATTAACGTTACCTTAACTTTTTCTTCCAGTCTAAGTCGAATCATTTAGAAAAATTCGGTGAAATGTCATCTCAAGGCGTATCATCTCACAGCATCCTACTACAATATCGGTGAAATTTTTATCCTTTCTGGAAGGAAATATTTGAAAAGGAACGAAGTACACAGTAGCTCGAGCGTGACAGCAAATAGCGAGGAAAAAATACTTTTGATGCATAGAAAGTCTTTGAAGTTACGAAAAACGTCTTTGCCTAGTTAGAGGACCACTAGGGATCAGTTCGGATTGGCCTCAGAGGACTGCAACTGGGGGATGATCCGAACAAATGTTGGCAGTCGTGAACCGGTAGGACCAAACGGATAAACGGCATGATTCCAAGTACCCTGTGAACCAGTACACGTGTCCACGGCTGTTCCTCGCCGCACAAAAGCTTCGTGGAGCAATACTATCTACCTATGGCAACAGAAAGTGTCGAAATTTCGATGGGGACTGGGGCTGAAACCTATCGTGGATGGAGACAGCCAAGGCTGCAGGGAAAAGGAGGACGAAGGGGAAAACGAAACACGAAAAAGCTGTTCGGCTGTGTGTATCGTGTTGGGAATGGAAATGGAGTTGAACATTTCGACAACCGTTCTTTCTCTCTGTGGAATAGCCTAACAAAACTACCTGTCAAGACTGAAGCTTTCCTCGCCTGGTTGCGTTTCCAATTGATACCGAAATGGTCTCTTTGGACGCTGCAACTTGTTCACAAAGAAGCAATGCTAATGGCTTCTTTTGTCACTTATACATCCACGTTACATCCACGTATCTGTATCAGGAATTCGAGGAAGGAAAATTTCCAAGCTGCCTGATCCTTAATTTCTTCCACGTAACCGGATTGCTGCAATTACGCGACGCGCGTTACGAGAGGGATACATTAACAAGGAACTGATTGGCTCGACAGAGATTTGGGATGTTGTCAGTTACAATGAACCGCGTTTATTATTAATACAGACTTTAGGTCTGCATTTGAAACTGTGGTCGATGAAGGATTGAGGGGACGTCTGAATTTTAGGCGACAGCTGTAACTGGCAACGTTGAAATACTCGGTGTGAGCCTCTGAACGAGTGTACGTATAAATAGCTGCTGGTCTATTAGCGGAGGATGTACAGGCAGACAAGCAGGTCTCGAGAAGAAGAGAAACCGAGCGGTATATATGGGAATAAGAAAGGTAACACAGGGACATCGATCGAATCGTTAGAAACAGAGAGACTACTGTCAGCTCATGCGTCAGTTTGGAGCTACAGAGGCGGAAGAAGTTACTACACTTCGACTGACATTGGATTCCCAGCTCGAAAGAAATCCCAGATTGCGCCTATATACCCAGCGGGATCCGAGGACAGTCGACTTTGATCGGGCATACCTGACAGAAAGTAGGAGACATACTGAATATTACATCAGGATCATAGGAAGCTTAGGTGCTACGCTACTTCGCTTTCAAACTTCAAGTTATACAAACTTTATCAATCGACGTAATGGTACCTGACGTTTCTAAAAATGGCTCATGCCGGTTCAATTGGACAGTAGGGTACAGAAGAGACTGAATAATCAAGTGGACAAACAACCAAGCCTAAATGCCATTAATATCTCGGCTTAATTGAGAGGAGAAGGTCGAAATGATTATCACCACGCTCGCCCATCCGCATTCTTGCGGTGCTAAAATTCCAATTTCCCATAACTTCCCGGTCAATTTCCAGCAATATCCATTCGCTAAAGGAAAACGATGCTCAGCCGACGATATGCTACTCGTTATCCACGATATTCAAGCGGGAGGTAGCCAGACCTGTCTCGCACAATCTACGCGACCGCGCCTGAAAACACTTGTCGGTTTTCCTCACCGTTCCACTTCGAAATATTAATTTATACGGCTCTGGTATTCCAGGGAAGCCCCGAAATGGGCCGATTATCATGTAGATCAGCTCCGTTCGACCGCGATCTGATCCGCTGTGCTCGCAGAACTCATCGATTCAACGAAACAACCGGTTTCTTATCAGCAACGCCGGTAATTGGATGCCACGGTTCAAACAGGCGGAATTAAAATGGCGAAGTGAAAGAGAGAGAGAGAGAGAGAGAGAGAGAGGTCTCTATTTTCACTGGAGAACGAACTAGGCAGGAAAGGAGAGATAGGAGAACCGTTTCGATTGATTCCTCTTGCTCTGGGGCATGGAGGATCGCGGCTGGTTGATCCAACGAGATTGCTGTAGAAAGGACCAGGTAGAGGAAGAGGACTAAATTTGAGGGATAAAAACGGGGACAAGGTATAGCATCTCTGCTGGATAATGGCAAGTGGCTTTTTACCTTAGGTTAATCTAAAGAAGCAAAGCTCCGCGCGTGTTTGATCTAGGTCTATAGCTCGTTTCAAGAAACCTTGTCGGTTACGATCAAGAGAACCAATATGAGATTATCCCCATGCTACTTTGTGGCAAATTCACACGCCAGCCTGTGTCTGCGTGCTCTCCAGGCGTAAGGTGTAGTTTCTAATACGGTTTTTCGGATTAATTTTCGATTTCAAAAGGACTCTGCCTAACACAGAGGATGCATTTAATCGGATAAATTCGCTTTCGCTTGATGAGAAACGAATAAGAGCGTGTTATGAAACTGACTAAAAGTCCAGTCCAGGGAAGAGGAGGTAAATACTGCTTTCGCTCTGACAATGGAGGACGCAGCTCTAACATTATTTTTCAGCCGAAAACAAAGACGTTTTTGCGTTTTAAAAACAAACTTTTCACTTGTTGTTCGAAGTAAGGAACCGTGAATGACGGGTTCGGGGAAGATGAAGATGTAAGTTTTATTTTATGCCAAAAGGAAAAAGAAAAAGAGCTGTTGCAGTCCTAGGAATGAGGATATCTGTTTTGTTATTCCGTGGATATAAAGAAGACCACCAAAGACAGGAACAATGTCAACTGGAAGAAGGTCGGAAGGAAAGATGGAAATCTGCTGTAGCTGAAATTGAATAACAACACTGGCCCGAATACAAAAGAGGATGCTCTTTCGATTTCGAATCAAATTTTTCTCCAACCTTTACCTCGTGTGTTACGCACACGATCGGCAGACTCGTGAATAAGTAATTAATAGCGACTAGGCAGAGGTTGGAGAACCTCCAATTTCTCTCCTTGTATTTGTCAGTGTCAAACCAGCTGGCTAGAAATTGTAACAGACCACAGTAGCCAGAACAACAAGCAGAAACCCGGACTGCATTAGCAAAGACGTAAACAAATCTGAAATTCGTCGGAATTTAAATAAATCGTGAAACTATATGGCCTGATGGCGAAGGAAAATTTTTACAATTAAAATAGATGACTCTATGCCGAATCACGTTACCGTGTTTCAAAATTGGAAAAAAATATTTCACGAATTTGGTACATTTGTAATTTAGAATTTAGAACGTAGAAAGAAAGGAGTTGACGAAATAAAATAACGACTTGCGAAATTATTGGATAGAAATAAAATAATATAAAATAAATTCGATATAGGTAAGATGAATTACAAAATAGTTTAAAATTCGAAATCGAGAAAATAGCAAAGTCATCTCGTCTTTCTTGGCTTCCCTTGATCTTCTGTAATATTTATAACGCTGTTAACCGTCATTACGATTGCCTGGACAGCTTTAGCTAGCACAGCAACACCCTCGAGACAGTCCAAATTCCTAAAGGATAAGGATACCTCAAATTCGATGTCTGACTAATATCGATCGTTACAATTGTGTTCACACACTTTTACCCACTTCGATAATCTCTTTAAGACACTCTATAGATCGTCACAGATCCCCAAATAATCCCTAACTGTCAATCCCTGAATTTCAATAACAAGTGTTTCGAATATCACTATATCCATTTAATATTCTAATTCAAAGCCAACGAAAAATCTCGATAAATGTAAAATAAAAACTGCTTACCCCTAGCCAACGAAGAGACATAGTTGATCTAGCCATAGATCTTCTCGACACGATCGAAGAGACCATAAGAGAATGATAAAATTAGTCCAAGATCGTCTATCGCGGTGGATAAGTGGGATTTTTGGAGACCATTCGCAATGAGAGTACTTTTTTCTGTGATTACACGCACTCACACGAGGTAAATGAACGAGCACGCGCGTCCACAAAGCGGCAAGATTGAGCAGGGCGCACGTCCTCGCGCCACGAAGGCCCGCGCACCACTGACTCACTGCTCTCGGTGTCGACGGCACGCGTTAACGTAGAGAAACACGCGGCGGTGGGAGAACCGGCGTGGAAAAGATCGGACGTTTCCACGAGTGTTATTCTCGAATGCTCGCAGTAGACCTCCGTGACCGCGGATATTTCCCGAATAGTCGCCGAAGCGCGAGAAAAACAAACGTTCGTCTGCTGGCCGGCGAGTGAGCGGTGGTTGCCGCCGCGCATGCGCACATGCCCTTCAACCAATCGGACGGTTTACAGTTCACGTCCGTCATTCTTCTGGCCATTGTTTGACTCTTCTAACGATTCATGCGATTCTCGGTTTGTGTATGCGTGATTCCATTAATCTTTCGGTTTTATCCTGGTCTCGTGTTGTTCAGAATCCGTGGGTCTGGAAGATTTTGTAGAAAGATGTTTAGCCGAGGTTTGAATTTAATAGGCCAATACTGTCCGTTAAATATTCGTGTTACTATGAATTCTTTTCATACGAGATTTGAAGAATTGTTCGTTCTAAAATTGTTAGAACATTTTATGCGGGGATAGAAGATGTATTCGTGTTTCAATTCTTGAATACATTTGATTTCGATTTCATTGTGAAAGAGGATCGGTTCTCTCGAAATGTTTTAAAAATCGTTCCCATTTATTTGGTTTAGCAACGTGAAGGTTATCTCGAAGCTTTTATATAACGTATATTTCGCGTAATAATTTATGAATTTCTTTCATTTTATTTATTCGAATCAGGTTGCGAGTAATGATAAAAAGCCGTATTTTCACTTAAAACACGTCTTTCTCCTTTGTGTTTACAGCAAGTTACAATGTCCAACAAATTTTAACTTTTCCTCTGATCTATAATATCCGGTAGGTGAATCTTGTAGAGTTTAGTTTCTTGAGCACGAATCCGTAATCGAAATTGCCCTGTCACTCTCAATTTCCGAAAAGTGTGAGTTTTTCGTAAAAAGCAACGATTTTTAGATAAAATGAAGTATTACGTAAAAAGTGAAAACGTTAGAAAGTTCATTCTTATCTTCAAAATTAAGTTAGAGTATCTCGAGTTTATCAATATTCATAATTATAATTATATATGCTTCTGTATAACTATAATTGATCATCGAAATTCAAAAATAAGCCGCCGAGCAACCGTCATGAGAAGGTATTCGATCACCTCGCCTATTCTAAGTTCCTGTTACCTTGTAACAAGGATCTTAACAAGAGGAACTAATCTGTAACTAATAGGACCTAATACTTATTCATCTATCCCATGATTTCCCACGATGTTTCATGATGTTCAGCGATGTCTCACAAATAAAATAGTACATGCAATTCTAAACTAGCCTACAAGGTACCAGAAAGTAGCCTACAAGGCATTACAAGGTAACCTACAAAATACCAGAAGGTAGCCTACCAGGTATCAGAACTAGCCTACCAGGTACCAAAAGACAGCCTACTAGGTACCAAAAGACAGCCTACCAGGGACCAAAAGATAGCATACCAGGTATCAGAAGATATACCAGGTATCAGGAGGTAGCTCCCCAGGTATCAGAAGGTACCCTATAAGGTACCAGAAGGTAGTCTACCAGCTATCAGAAAGTAGCCTATCAGAGACTAAACTGGAATACCGAGCACTGCTTAGCTCCTAGCTTGGCATCGTTTGTCACAGTTGAAATGATCGAAGAATCAAAAAATCACGAGATAAAACTTATTCAGAAAAATATGGAAAATCCTAACTAAAAATCGAGATTAGTTTATTCACTATAGGCAAAAGGCCGAGGTGATTCCACTTTTCAAATGATTCCACAAAAATGCTTGTCAAGATAGACGTATGCATTAATTAAAAAGAACAAGAAGTAGAATAAGGAGAAGAAACGAAAGGGAGAAAATGTGTATTTCAATAGAAAAAGTATATCTCTAATAATTTCAAAATATTCGAATTATTTCTTCGATTTTAGAAACTATTCGAATGAAATGAACAACTAAAATTTCTAAATTTCTGTTTAGAATAAAAATTAAAAATTTTTCAATCGAGATTCTAATACGTCATGTACAAGAAAACCCTAACCTGATCTAACAAATATATCACAGAAATATATATTGCACGAGTACTAATGTACATTACACTAGTGGTTATTATGTTCGCTACGAAAATAATTAAGTACCAGTCACCCGTACCGTTTCGGACCATTCGTCCAACGACATGATGGATGACCAGAGAAATTGCAAACATGAGACTTACCGATTGTTCACTTGTTCTCCATACCAAAGAAGTTCTGGATCGACTACCGCCTTCCTCCTGGCATCAACTTCCCTGTGTCCTTCCCTTGCCACATCGCTAATGTAACGATGTCAACATTGATTGTAATTCTTTCTTCTTTACTTGGAATACCTTCAGAACACACTCACGATGTCCCAAACACGTCCGAATTTGTTCCGACAGGTACAGAGTAGAAAGTCCCGTGTTAAATCGTATGAACAAAATCGATTTAGTAGATATGCGGTATTAATTCAACTCTTATAAAAATATTTAATGCTCAAAAACGCTAATGAATTTAAAAAAATAAAACGAATTATTTACTTCACGTATTAAAGAGATAATTAGAAGCAAAATATAAATGAAATAATTAAATGAATAATTCAAAATTCAAAATAAATAATCAGAATAAATAAATTACTAAAAAGTTAAGATAAATAAGCAAATGTACGAAATAAATGATTAATGATTACAAATTAAAAGTAAATAAATAAATAAACAAAATTAATTATTAAAAATAAAAAATAAACAAATAAGATATTGAAATAAATTAAAAAACTTTTAAGTAAATAAATAAATTAAACAAATAATAAATCAAGTTATTGAAAAATAATTATTAAACAAATAATTAATTATGAAATTATTAAAAAAATTGTTAATAAAAATTAATTATTATATTAAATAATAATTAATAAAACAAATATATTCCAAGACTCCTTAAAAACTGTTAATTGGTTTGTTTATTTCATTTATATTTATTTACGCGATTTAAGTATCGATGTATACGTCACGAATGCCGAAGAGCAACTAATCGTATGCTGGGACTGTCAGGTGCCTATATAGACCAAGGGTAACCTTACCGAGGTCAAACGAAAATTTATGGACTCAACCGATTTTCCAAAGATTCGCGAACCCTTTATAATAATAAATTACATATACTAATACTTTTATAATACTTGATAGAGCATACCTAGGCAACGAACTACACAAGCCAGCTTCAAGGCCATAACGAATACGCATTGTTTCGACTTTTCTCTTACAATTAGTCCAAAACGAACTGAAAGATTCCTGGAAATTCTAAGAAATATTTAGTTCAAAATGAAATTTACGAAGTGCTGTCCCTCGACTAATCAACGAGCTACCTTTATTAACCTTTGTAAACGCAACCTTTGTTAGAAACAAGGTATGAACTTCGAAGAACGCTGTTTTAATCGATATACCGATATAAATTACGTCTAAAGTCTAAAGAACATAAATTACAAGAAGATCCCTAATCGATCTCTTCTAACTAATTTAACAGATGAAAATCTACAATGTTAGGATCGCAGCCAATTAGCTCATACTACTTGCTATATCATTCATAATTGTATCATAGCTATGAGCTATATATGGCATAACTATAGTGATACAATTAGAAATTATATGTCAAATAATACCGATTGCCCAGGTCTCACCACGAGGAGGTGCTGCGAATGGAGACCCACCCTATCCACGGCCCATCCTCCCTCCATTCGCGTAAAAATTTACCAACATTCGAATAAATTCCCCTTTTCATGCATGTTTGCAAAACGTTCAATCTTTGATCGCTGTGCAAAAAAATAACGAAAAGGATTTGAAAGAAAAATCGACGCGAAAAGCTAAACCTGGAAATAAAAGATAAATTTGGCCTCGAACTAAGCTTGAAAATAAAAGATAAATTTGACCTCAAACTGAACCTAGAAATAAAAGGTATGTTATGCCTTAAACTAAGTGTTAACACACAGTTTAACTATGTGAGACGTTATTTCATTCCTGTATCGATATTTTACATTTTCATTAGTACGAAATATAGATAATTAGGACGTCTAAACAAAAAAGTGACAACGTTTCGTTCATGCAACGAGACTTTACATGTTTCTGGCCCTGAAAATGTAGAATAATCGGTAATTAAAAAATTAAAAAAGAAAAACCAACACCGGAAGAAATGAAACGTCTCGCAAAGAAATAAATTTATTTCACTAACTTAATACTAATTAATATTACTTATCGTTAATTATATATAAACTTAATTACGAATGTGGATAATTACTTTTACTTGCATACTTTACTTTATGGATAATTACACAATACTATCTAATTGAAAATGTTATTATTAGTATTACTTAAATACTAATGTGCCCAGCATTGTAGTGTTTGTCCCTGCTTACATATTAATTCCTAACTTAGGTACCAAGATCTCAACTTACAAGTATATTCCTCAAACATAAACCTTACTCAGTTTAAGAAGAGGCTACCTAACTGAAAATCTAATTCGTCTTACCTATAAAATATCTAAAGGTTAATATCAATTCTAGATAAATATCTATTTGTAATGAAGAAACAAGAAAATGACATATGACTGCTTTCCATCAGTAGTCCACAAGAGTTCCTAAAATAAATTTTGGAAATCCTACACTATCAGAATTCTAATTCTTTTTTATACATCATAATATATGTGTATAAAACCAGGGGAGGTGGGGTATATAACATACCAATCAGAAATATAGCATAACACAAGCTAAATATCAGAAATATAACATAACACAACCCAAATATCAGAAATATAGTATAACACACAACCAGATATCAGAAATATAACATAACACAACCAAATATCAGAAATATAGCATGACACACAACCAGATATCAGAAATATAGCATGACACACAAACTTTCAATCAGAACTATGGCATAACATAACCTGAATATCAGAAACATAGTACAACACAACCTCTCTACATAAAGGATTAGAAATTTAATTTAGAACTCTACTTATACAAAAATGAATCTTAAAGGGAAAGGGAAAGGGATGTGGGAGTTGTATAAGATTTGAATGTCCTCACATTGCCTCCGTAGGTCTCACAATGGTTCCTGAAGCATACCAAACTACAGAAAAATTAGA
This sequence comes from Eufriesea mexicana, assembly GCF_001483705.2. NCBI lineage: Eukaryota > Metazoa > Arthropoda > Insecta > Hymenoptera > Apidae > Eufriesea > Eufriesea mexicana. The sequence continues at coordinate 8,970 of NW_016909298.1, read as the reverse complement.
AAAATCATATGAGATGTAATTAATTATATTAATTAATGTAATGAGATTATAAATAAATAAATGAGGCTCACACACCACTATCCTTTAAGATATTTTCTTCCATGTATATTATTCCACTTCTGAACCTCTGATATACTTACATAAGCATAAATATTTGAAAGATATTTTGTAGATTAATAAATCTGAAACAAACTTATGTACTGGATTAGTAGATAAAAAAAAAAAAAATATTTAAGTTGGCAGCTGGAAGAAAACAATTTATATTTAAAAAGAAATTGAATAATATGCAAACAAAATTTGTTAGAAACTTGTAATTAAAATAATCACAATGTAATGTAATTTATTTGTGATTATTTTTACAAAAAAAAAGAAAACATTTTGCATGCAAGATTTCTATTAAAAATAAACGAGTTTCGCGAATGAATTTTGAATGATAGAAAGCAAATTTAAAAATTCATAAATTCATTAAAAAAAGGAAAAAAGAAGTTATTGAAAGTAGACAAATACATTATACAGCAGTGTTTTCATTAACAAACAATTCAGTAACAAAGGGCGCTGAAAAAAAAATAAAATGGTAGCCAGAAGGGCCACCCAAACAAAAATTTTCACTCAATGTAAACCCGAGTAACAAACCGTGAGTGAAATATCATTCCAAATTTCGCAACGCTAATTTATTAAATCTATTAATAATATAAAAAAGTTACAAAGTCAAACGCGAAGAGTGCTTCATAATATTACTATAAAAATTGATTTACCATTTACAAAAAATTAGCAAAAAAAGAAAAATACAAAAAAAAAGGAAAGAACAAATAACTCCCGAAAATAATCATAATAAAATGTATTAATTACGAACGCAACACTAATAAATACTAATTTATGCACTCATATACAAAAATACGCAACACTAATAGCGAAGAATTATGGGCAGCCATGATCCAGGCTGCTGATGTGTGACCACCCATGTGCAAGCTCTATAGCTGCAACAGGTGATTCTCAGGAACAGGACTGTACTTCCTCAGTCCCAGTGGAAGAATTTTGGGCATTACGTATACGCAACACTACTTGAAAAAACGCGATCATATTTCAACGCAACACTAACTATGAAGGTAGGTAATTAAAAAAAAAAAAAAAAAACGCGATAATGTTAAACGCAACGCTAATTCTTGAAATGAATTTGATAAAAATTACTATCATTATATGTACAAAAAACAACTTTCCAAAAATCCCGACTGGTAAAAGTCGCAACGCTATAAATTTAACTAATTAAAATAGTATGTAATTTAATTTTAAACAAATTCCATTTCGTTTAAGTAACAAATTCTAATATTACCATTTAACAAGAAATAATAATTCATATAAAGAAGTATCAAAAACAATCGCGATCTTATAATTCGCAACACTAAATCAAACGCGATCATCACTTCATCGCAACACTAATTCAAACCGAAATCAACATTTGTTCGCAACTCTAATTAAAATCGCGAAAGTTGATCTCCTTCACAACGCTAATTCAAACCGTGATTAATTATTCGCAACGCTATTTCCAAAAATTGCGATTTGCCCAAAACAGGATGATGGACCGATGTACATCGGCCAGTAAACTAACTACTATTACTACTACTACTACTACTACATACTACTAAATAAGAGCATAGTGACAAAGTAGTAACAAGAATGATTCCCCATCCTTTGAATGGGAAATCATTCCTAGGCCGCCCTCTTCGTGACAGTTTGTCGGGCAGCCTCTTCTTCTTTTTTCGGGCGCCATGCCCGCTGAAACTTACATCTAGGCTCGAGATTTTCGAATCGCAAACCAAAAAAGAACGCAAAACCAAAAATAAAAATCGCGGAAACCGATTAGAGTGCACATGGACGAGCAACGATCATAGCGATCACTGTTCGTGCGCATGCGCAAAACCTCGAGCGTGTACACGTTCGTTTCGGGCCCATACCTCGCCACCACGACCGCGATGGCGACCAAAAGGCAGCCAAATTTGAAAAACTCGATGGGTAAAGCTAGTGACGAATGGCAACACCCAATCATGCCAACTTCACCGTCGATTATTCAAATTAAATTTCCTGAAACAGGTTGTGCACGCGAAAACGCGCCTACCCGACCCAGAGACTGTGCCAACCTGCCCGGCCCTACCTACTTATAATTAACAGACACACCAGAAGTATACTACCTACCTACCTAGCCCTATATTTAAAAAATAGCAAAAATCAAGCATTCCAACACACCACACTCCACGGTTCTCACACATCACCCGGGCGCAAGATCCTACACTACAGAAAGCGTCCCGGGACGCCCCCGACACCCGAGTGTGAATATACTACTTGCACACTCTAAGAGTACGTACCATTTACTGAAATCGGCTGACGACAGCTAGAGACCTTTGCGTAAAGCGCATGTATAGTAATTTAAAAAAAAATTCATAATTGATAAAGTATGAAAATTAGAATCATCGCGTTTACACTATCTATGATCCGCTGTACTCAATAGTGGATTATGTTCTCCTATTGTAATTAATACTTATGAATTTTCGAAATTCATAATATACATATTTGGAAAAGCGAGTGAAGGAATTGTACGAACGACGTAATTCCACAACCTAGCCACACACACAATGTGGAAAATACGTCGTGCACGATACCCTAACTCATCGTCAGCCGCTAAAACAATTATTATAAGCTTATGACCTATGGTCATCATGCCCATTGCCTTTCACCAACCCAAGTAGCACCGGGGCACGTGAGTGGGTTCCTGGCAATGAACACGGAAGGGGTTAAATCTGAAAATCCTGATCTAAAAACATGTTTAGCGTATATAACATTTATCTAACGGACTAACGTTCCTCCATCTCATATTTTTTAAATTTATTTATATTGATTTTACTTTTCAAAATTAACGAATTATTGAAATTTGAATATTGAAAGAAATTATTGCTAATGAACTAGGAATTTATTCGTGAAAGCAAAGGCAAAGACTCGACGTAATGAAATAATTGACTCTAATTTAAAAAGCAATAAAAATAACCTCAGATGATTTCCTCATCAAAGCACATTTTCGAAAACACAAAAATAGAGTTCAAATTTATTGCTTTGATTCCAAAATCTATCTGTCGCGAAATGTTTTCTTGCACATAATATCCAATACATTTTCGAATGAATGAGAATTAACGTTAATATTAATATATTTAGATATAGAAGCCAAATAATAAAATTATTCAACATCATTAAAAAATAAAAAATGGAATTGGATGTATTTATTAAAACAACAATGATAAAATATATAATCATTGTTGCTATATCATAATTATAATTCTCATAATAACGAAGTCGAAGGGCATTCGACTTCTTCACTATAAAATATTCCTACATATATATAGGTATTCAAATATTTATTTCAGTGTTTACCCTATAGTAAACTGATTAACAATATTGTATTATTTATGTTACCAATATTATGTATGTTAATATACTATGAACCAACCATCCATATTTTTATTACTATTATTCAGAAACGCGGAGTGCAAGAAAACCTATCCTGAATTAATAAATAAAACACAAAAGACATTTTGTTACTCCTCACGGGTGTAATAAATACCCGTGGTCACTATGCTCATTAAAAATTCTACGTAATACAACCAATCACTCGTGTCAATTGGGTCCTTTCGTCCTACGACATGATTGAGTGACCAGAGGAATCAAAATGCATGCGACTCACCAATGATGCGAAGAACATTGCTGCAATTGCTGACAAGGAGTCATGAAGAAAACCGACGTTGTGAAGACCGTTGTCGTGAAGACTGTCATGAAGGTAGACTCATTGGATGCGTGGATAAATGGCTGCAAAAATCTGTAACAAAACATCAAATATTATAGTCTGTTCTTAAAAACAATTTAATCATTTTAAAAGTTTTAAATATTGAAAAAATGAAACTTTAGTATAACGGTTTGAAATCTATTAAACTCTTTACATTCTTATTCTTTTTGTCTCATAATTAATAATTATTAAAACAAATTAAAAAGACAAATTTAATTGTAATTAATTTACAATGTACAAACATACTTACATTCTTGGCTTTTTTAGCACCGTTGGATCCTTTCCAGGCAAGAACTGATTCTAATACCGGTAACGAATATTTAGGAGAAAAAGCATGGATAAAAGAAAAGAAAAAGAAAAGATTATTAACGCGTCCGCTTATATTTCGATCGGCGAACAAACACTGACTCTACATTCGCGTATGGCTATTATGATTATATCTTGCAAGAGCTACTGAGCACTGAAAGGAAATTTGATACTCGATACATAAACACTGACTCTACGGTCGCATTGCACACGGCCACAAAGATTCCTGCAAGAAAAACATTAGTGAGGAGTGTGGAATGGGGTGGAGAGCTCGTCTCCCTGTCGAACGCTTGTTAAAAAAACTACTGCTGTTTTTATGAAGTTATAGCTAACAGTTGCCCGTTTCGTCGATGATAGATGCAAGAAAAAGAACACGTATTTGAAATACCAATGAATAAATGTAAAATATTAGAAATATTATACTGTAATACATGAAATTATATGAAACAATTCACTGCTACACTTCGAAATATGTCTGCGCAATCATACTGCGCAGTAACGCGTCGGAAATTGTAAGAAATTGTTCGCGTCTAGAATTACGACTCGTTCGTAAAAATAATAAAAATTGTTTGAGAGTAAATTATGAGGCAATTACAAAATATTCGCGATCAAAATGCAGTAAAATGTGGGTTATTTCAATTTCTTATTTAAATATAACACGTCTAATGAATTTACTTTCAATTCAAGAATCAAATACTAATTACGTATTATAACACGACGCATCAAATTACCGATGATTCAATAAGTGAAAGTACTTTCGAACCTTATTTCCTCTAATTTCATTATAATAAGTTCAATATTACCAGTTTTCACGAAAAGTTAGCAGATTTGAAGACGAACCATCATGGCGTCCGTTCTCCGAAGCGTTCATTGGCGGCCATATTTTCTTCTCGAATTCGTTCCTTTACGGCCATATTTGGTTCCCAAACTCGTTCCTTGGCGGCCATATTTGATTCCCAAATTCATCCGTTGGCGTCTAATGCGTCCTACGTAATTCTTGCAATCCATTAATGACCTGCAAAAAAGAAAATACAAAATTTAAGACAAATATATGAAACCGTAACTAATTATGATAAAATTAAACAATCATATTTAAATTTAAACTACTGATAATCGAACAACCAACTTCAAAATTATAAGACCAGAAAAGACATCAAAAACTAGAAAGATTTGCTATAATAATGTTCAAAAAGATAATAAACAAGCATGTTAATCGAAAAAAGTTAACAGAAGTATATAAACGATAAGAGAAAAGAAAAGAACGTACTACGTAATACATAAGCCGCGGTTGCGTCCATACAACGTGACACGTCCAGTCGCGACAAGTTTCCAAAGTAGACTACCTCACCCCGCCGTAGTTTCTGCTAAACGGTTCGCTGATTCGTCGAGAAGCAGCTTCCCCTTCCACTTCCAATGCGCGGCGGATCCTAAAATTCGCCGAACATATTAGGTAGAGACGAAAATCATGACTTCGCTAAATACAACCGTACATTTCAAAACATTTCTTAAAACACTTGACATTCCAGGAAGTCACCGGTTCGAGCAGGAGTAAAAGGAGATATCAAAACATTGAAAATTTGTTATAGCTTTGAAACTAGCCAAAGTGTTTCGTTGCCTAACTATGCTCTCACAATTTAACATTTCTGGGCCTGCCGCGTCGAAGTCGTAGAGGTAGCTACCACTCGTCCAATAAACGAACTGTCTAGCGGAAACGATGCGTCGCGACGCCACAGTCGACGCTTGCGTCGGTGTAAAACTGTAGGATATGCCGCCTTGTTCGAACTATACGAAATATATATGTACTTACATGTGTGTGCGTTCGTCGTGCGTCGGATGAGGGACGTGCGAGGATTTTTCCAGAGAATTCGGTCACGTGATGGCGTGACGAAAGAAACCATTACCACAGTCAGTCGCGTCCTGTCTGCCTATGAAGAAACATCTCAATACAATCTCTACTTATTTCTATACCTTCATCACATATCCTAATACAATATTTATTCAGTACAATATTTCTATCACATTGCCGATTTTTCTTCGATTTTGACGTCTCATATGTAAAATAAAGTGACGGGAGTACAAAATCGAATAAGAATACTGCGTAGCTGCCTATTATTGTCCTAGATTCTAGATTTCAATTACCGATTGCGATATTTAGTTTACATAGCTTAGAAAATGCAGATTTCTAATAATTTTGTCAATTTTTCTTCGATTTTGTTGTCCTATGTGCGAAGTAAACGGTGGAAGTGTATATCGTATAACGATACTGCGTATTTTCCTAATATCGATTGCAAATTTTAGATTTCGACTCTTAATTGCGATATGTAGTCAACATAGTTTTAAAAAAGCGGATTTTTAATAATACTCTTGACCTTTATGAGATTTTCAAGTGGCACGTGCAAAATAAAATAGTATTAATGCAAATGTAGATGAATTTATTGAAAGTTTCACACATTTCATAATAATATTCATTTAGACAAGTTTCAAAAAATAAATCTTTTTCTAACGATGCAAATTTCCATTTCTCATTACATCGACGTGGCTACGTAATCGAGACCCGTGCCCAAAATCATTAGCAAAATATAATCCATAATATGGTGCAAAACATAAAAGAAGGTATCATACAAAATAAATGAAATAATAAATTGAAAAATGAATTTCAAAATGAATTAGAAAAATTCATATATAATATAATCACAATTGTAAAGCGTATGATAAGGGTGACATTAAGGAATATGGATCAAAAATTTAAAACTTCTTGTTTCAAAAAAGATTTATTTTACACGACGTCTCTGACTAATTCGTAGGTCAGGGACTGACCTCTCTCTGATGCCACCTCTCATGTGGGGAGTTTCCCCTTTTTGTGGATCTCCGCTCTAGATCATAATGGAAAGATCGAGATTTTTTCCGAGAACAAAGTTATCGCGATCCATTTGTCGGCGGCCGATGGGGCCCGTTTGACAATGACCGCCGAGTCTTGTGTGACAGCGACCGCCAAGATTCGTTTGGCCATGATTTTCTTACACAACTTATATTACTAAATAAAATACAAAGTAAATGTCAAAAAAATAAAGGCAACCCTACTGACAGGTACCTGTAACAAACAAAAGTATGTTTCATTTGGAACGAAAGCAGGGGACTGAAACTGCACACACGTTCTTGAAATTATCCTGTCGGAAATTATCCTAACGAATTTTGTAAAGTATAAAACAATGCAGCAAGTCGGGTCGTTTATTATTATACGTTATTATTTATACATAGAACCGAACCTATACTCGGTTAATATTTGAACAGCAAAAATTTGGTGAGCAGAAATCGTACAACAATGGTAGGGCCAATATAAAGAACAAAGTCTGTACCTACACACCCCTAAATTTAATTTCTACTTAGAAGCTCTGTAGTAGAGAACAAAAACAGTTATTCGTTTCGAAAATTCTAAAAAATCAAACGCTGATGGGTTCCGTAAAAATTTTTTTTCAGCGTCCAAATTATCATAACTTTCACTAATAAGGAGAGTGCAAGTCCTTCGGGTCACCAATTCAGTTGAAACTTTGCAGGTTTCCACAAACTCGAAGCTCGGATTAGGTAGAAGAAACAGATCGCGCCTGGAAATCGCCTAAATCCACGTGACGTGGTGGACGAAATAAATGAAACAATAAAACGACATAAAAAACTAACACACATTCTCTTCCCTTCTTTTTATTCACTTAAGAATCACATAAAGTTTTCTACATTCTTTAATAAATTCAGCCCAAACAGTGGTTTTAATTAGACAATCAGCAATCATTTCTTTACCTAGCAGACGACAAATATGCAAAGGTACGTCCTTATAACACAATTATAAAAGTTCATAAATTAATCACAGAAATTAAGTGATTTGTTAATTTTTCTCCAAGTGAACAGGAGAGTGCATAGGAAATGAGAAAAAATTACAAACAAACGCCGGAAGCATTGTTGTGTCCATGCATCACGAAAAGAATGTAAGTATTTGTGTTAACATAACCTTCAGTTATAATTAAATAATGTAAGTTAGAAAAGACAATATTCTGTTGAAATAAACAGGCACGTGCAACAATAGAAAAATATTGGAGTCATGGAATATCATCAGCGTAGATACCAAGAATTATACTTTATAGCAAGAAAAAATTGAAGCAGCAATATAAATATAGCAGCAATATAAATATGTTAAGTATGATATGTCTATTGCATTCTAGGTCGGTTAACCATATGACATACAAGATAGAAATCTTTGATGGTCAAATAAAGATTCAAGAAATGGAGATGGTTTATGCAGACAAAAAGGAATACAATTAATTTAGGTGATGGCCTCTTCTAACAAAAATATATGGAGAATACAGTGAGATTGAAAGGTATGTTGTGTTCCTGATATAAATGAATATTAATATTAGTAGTCAAAGTCAATGATCATCGCTAATGTATGAAATTTGAATAGAAGGAATGAGAAGAGGGAATGTGTATTATGTCAAATCAAGAAACAGAAAAGAGGCAGCATATTTATCAAGAGAGAAACATGCGTGGCATTGACTTGCCAATATGAGGATCATTGAAGAGATGCAGAATGAACAATTGATAATAGTTATGAAAGGTAAAGTTAAATTGAATATATAATGTAAATGTTGCATTAAGGCAAAAATGTGTAGAAATATCTATAGGAGCTTAGAAACTATAAAAGCATCAGGTATAATTGTGCTGTGGCACATCATGGACTTCATTGGGCCAATAAAGCCAATGTCAAACGGAGTTAATAGGTACGTCGCACCTGTTGATGATTATTCGAGAAAAGAACCATTTGGTTGACTGATTTATAAATTACTAAAGAT
>NW_016909297.1:12142-14842 GCF_001483705.2 Eufriesea mexicana | reverse complement strand
CGGTGTGAGCTAACTTTCTTGCATATATAAGGAGGAAAGACACTCTTGGTGTGCTATAGACATTGCAATGCTATAGAATCTGGCTGGAACATTTAATTTTATTGACATTTTCGAATAATATCATGATGAGCTATCTTCGTTGCATAGATAAGGAGGAAAGATTCTATAGGCGTCCTACTGGCATCGCATTGTTATAGAATCTTGCTGGGAAATTAAATTTTCGTGACATTTTCGACTAATATCGTGGTGAGCTAACTTCGTTGCATAGATAAGGAGGAAAGATTCTATTATCGTGCAATAGCCGTCGCTATGCTATATAATCTGCTTGGAAAATTCAGTTTTATTGACTTTTTCAATTAATTTCGTGGTGAGCTATCTTTCTTGCGTAAATAAGGAGGGAAAATTCCGTTGGCGTGCTATGGTCATTGCTGTGCAATAGAGTCTGGATAGAAAATCCAATTCTATTGACATTTTCGAATAATATCGTGGTGAGCTGCCTTTCTTGCATAAATAAGGTTGAAAGATTCTATTTGCGTCCTATAGGCATCGCAATGCTATAGAATCTTGCTGGAAAATATAATTTCATTGACATTGGCGACTAATATCGTGGTGAGCTAATTTCGTTGCATAGATATGGAGGAAAGATTCTATAGGCGTCCTTCAGCCATCGCAATGTTATAGAATCTTGCTGGAACATTAAAGTTTATTGACATTTTCGACTAATATCGTGGTGAGCTAACTTCGTTGCATTGATAAGGAGTCATGATTCTATTGGCGTGCAATTGCCATCGCAATGTTATATAATCTGCTTGGAAAATTCAATTTTATTGACTTTTTCAAATAATATCGTCGCGAGCTAACTTTCTTGCGTAAATAAGGAGGGAAAATTCCATTGGCGTGCTATAGCCACTGCAGTGTTGCAGAATCTGGCTGGAAAATATAATTATATTGACATGTTCGACTAATATCGGGGTGAGATATCTTGCTTGCATAAATAAGGAAGAATGTTTCTATTGGCGCCCTATAGGCATCGCAATGCTATAGAATCTTGCTGGAAAATAAAATTTCATTGACATTGTCGACTAATATCGTGGTGAGCTAACTTTCTTGCATAAGTAAGGAGGTAAGATTCTATTGCCGTGCTATAGCCATTGGAATTATACAGAATCGGACTGGAAAATAAAATTTTATTGACATTTTTGGCTAATATCGGTGTGAGCTAACTTTCTTGCATATATAAGTAGGAAAGACTCTACAGGCGTGATATAGCCGTAGCAATGCTATAAAATCTGGCTGGAAAATCCAATTTTATTAACGTTTTCATCAAATTTAGTGGTGAGCTAACTTTCTAACATAAATAAGGAGGGAAGATTCTATTGGCGCACTATAGCCATTGCAATGCTATAGAATCTTGCTGGAACATTAAATTTTATTGACATTTTCGACTAATGTCGTGGTGAGCTAACTTCGTTGCATAGATATGGAGGAAAGATTCTATAGGCGTCCTACAGCCATCGCAATGCTATTGAATCTTGCTGGAAAATTAAATTTTTGTGACATTTGCGACTAATATCGTGGTGAGCTAACTTCGTTGCATAGATAAGGAGGAAAGATTCTACTGGCGTGCAATAGCCATCGCAATGTTATATAATCTGCTTGGAAAATTCAATTTTATTGACTTTTTCAAATAATATCGTGGTGAGCTCACATTCTTACGATAATAAGGAGGGAAAATTCCATTGGCGTGCTATAGCCACTGCAGTGCTACGGAATCTGGCTGGAAAATATAATTTTACTGACATTTTCGCCTAATATCGTGGTGATCTAACATTTTAGCATAAGTAAGGAGGCAAGATCCTATTGACGTGCTATGGCCATTGGAATGGTATAGAATCTGACTGGAAAATAAAGTTTTATTGACGTTTTCGACTAATATCGTGGTGAGCTATCTATCTTCCATAAATAAGGTGGAAAGATTCTACTGACGTGCTATAGCAATTGTAATGCTATTGATCCTGTCTGGAAATTACAATTTTATTCACATATACGACTAATGTCGTGGTGAGCTTACTCTCTTGCGTAAATAAGCAGGAAAAATTCAATTGGCGTGCTATAGCCACTGCAGTGTTACAGAATCTGGCTGGGAAATATAATTATATTCACATGTTCGACTAATATCGGGGTGAGCTAACTTTCTTTCATAAATATCGAGGAAAGATCCTATTGGCGTGCTATAGCCATTGCAATGATGCAGAATCTGACTGGAAAATAAAATTTTATTGGCATTTTCGTCTAATATCGGGGTGAGCTAACTTTCTTGCATATATAAGGAGGAAAGACACTCTTGGCGTGCTATAGACATTGCAATGCTATAGAATCTGGCTGGAGAATAAAATTCTATTAACATTTTCTCCCTATTTCGTGGTGAGCTAACTTTCTAGCGTAAATAAGGAGGGAATATTCTATTGGCATGCTATAACCATCGCAATGCTATTGAATCTTGCTGGAACATTAAATTTTATTGACATTTTCGAATAATATCATGATGAGCTAACTTGGTTGCATAGATAAGGTGGAAAGAATATATTGGCGTGCAATTGCCATCGCAATGCTATAGAATCTGCATGGAAAATTCAATTTTATTGACATTTACGAATAATATCGTGGTGAGCTAGCTTTCTTGCATAAATAAGGAGGAAA
>NW_016909297.1:7142-10553 GCF_001483705.2 Eufriesea mexicana | reverse complement strand
CTTTCTTGCATAAATAAAGTGGAAAGATTCCATTGGCGTGCTATAGCCATTGGAATGCTAGAGAATCTCGCTGGAAAATTAAATTTTATTAACATTTTCGCCTAATATCGTGGTGAGCTAACATTTTAGCATAAGTAAGGAGGTAAGATCCTATTGACGTGCTATGGCCATTGGAATGGTATAGAATCTGACTGGAAAATATAGTTTTATTGACGTTTTCGACTAATATCGTGGTGAGCTATCTATCTTCCATAAATAAGATGAAAGATTCTACTGACGTGCTATAGCAATTGTAATGCTATAGATCCCGTCTGGAAATTACAATTTTATTCACATATACGACTTATGTCGTGGTGAGCTAACTCCCTTGCGTAAGTAAGGAGGAAAAATTCCATTGGCGTGCTATAGCCACTGCAGTGTTACAGAATCTGGCTGGAAAATATAATTATATTGACATGTTCGACTAATATCGGGGTGTGCTTACTTTCTTTCATAAATATGGAGGAAAGATTCTATTGGCGTGCTATGGGCGTTTCAATGTTATAGAATCTGGCTGGAAGATTCAATTTTATTGACATTGTGATCTAATTTCGTAGTGACACAGCTTTCTGGCATAAGCATGGAGGAAAAATTCTAGTGGAGTGTTATAGCCATTGCAATGATACAGAATCTGACTGGAAAGTAAAATTTTTTTTCATTTTCGTCTAATATCGGTGTGAGCTAACTTTCTTGCATATATAAGGAGGAAAGACACTCTTGGTGTGCTATAGACATAGCAATGCTATAGAATCTGGCTGCAACATTTAATTTTATTGACATTTTCGAATAATATCATGATGAGCTATCTTCGTTGCATAGATAAGGAGGAAAGATTCTATAGGCGTCCTACTGGCATCGCATTGTTATAGAATCTTGCTGGGAAATTAAATTTTCGTGACATTTTCGACTAATATCGTGGTGAGCTAACTTCGTTGCATAGATAAGGAGGAAAGATTCTATTATCGTGCAATAGCCGTCGCTATGCTATATAATCTGCTTGGAAAATTCAGTTTTATTGACTTTTTCAATTAATTTCGTGGTGAGCTATCTTTCTTGCGTAAATAAGGAGGGAAAATTCCGTTGGCGTGCTATGGTCATTGCTGTGCAATAGAGTCTGGATAGAAAATCCAATTCTATTGACATTTTCGAATAATATCGTGGTGAGCTGCCTTTCTTGCATAAATAAGGTTGAAAGATTCTATTTGCGTCCTATAGGCATCGCAATGCTATAGAATCTTGCTGGAAAATATAATTTCATTGACATTGGCGACTAATATCGTGGTGAGCTAATTTCGTTGCATAGATATGGAGGAAAGATTCTATAGGCGTCCTTCAGCCATCGCAATGTTATAGAATCTTGCTGGAACATTAAAGTTTATTGACATTTTCGACTAATATCGTGGTGAGCTAACTTCGTTGCATTGATAAGGAGTCATGATTCTATTGGCGTGCAATTGCCATCGCAATGTTATATAATCTGCTTGGAAAATTCAATTTTATTGACTTTTTCAAATAATATCGTCGCGAGCTAACTTTCTTGCGTAAATAAGGAGGGAAAATTCCATTGGCGTGCTATAGCCACTGCAGTGTTGCAGAATCTGGCTGGAAAATATAATTATATTGACATGTTCGACTAATATCGGGGTGAGATATCTTGCTTGCATAAATAAGGAAGAATGTTTCTATTAGCGCCCTATAGGCATCGCAATGCTATAGAATCTTGCTGGAAAATAAAATTTCATTGACATTGTCGAATAATATCGTGGTGAGCTAACTTTCTTGCATAAGTAAGGAGGTAAGATTCTATTGCCGTGCTATAGCCATTGGAATTATACAGAATCGGACTGGAAAATAAAATTTTATTGACATTTTTGGCTAATATCGGTGTGAGCTAACTTTCTTGCATATATAAGTAGGAAAGACTCTACAGGCGTGATATAGCCGTAGCAATGCTATAAAATCTGGCTGGAAAATCCAATTTTATTAACGTTTTCATCAAATTTAGTGGTGAGCTAACTTTCTAACATAAATAAGGAGGGAAGATTCTATTGGCGCACTATAGCCATTGCAATGCTATAGAATCTTGCTGGAACATTAAATTTTATTGACATTTTCGACTAATGTCGTGGTGAGCTAACTTCGTTGCATAGATATGGAGGAAAGATTCTATAGGCGTCCTACAGCCATCGCAATGCTATTGAATCTTGCTGGAAAATTAAATTTTTGTGACATTTGCGACTAATATCGTGGTGAGCTAACTTCGTTGCATAGATAAGGAGGAAAGATTCTACTGGCGTGCAATAGCCATCGCAATGTTATATAATCTGCTTGGAAAATTCAATTTTATTGACTTTTTCAAATAATATCGTGGTGAGCTCACATTCTTACGATAATAAGGAGGGAAAATTCCATTGGCGTGCTATAGCCACTGCAGTGCTACGGAATCTGGCTGGAAAATATAATTTTACTGACATTTTCGCCTAATATCGTGGTGATCTAACATTTTAGCATAAGTAAGGAGGCAAGATCCTATTGACGTGCTATGGCCATTGGAATGGTATAGAATCTGACTGGAAAATAAAGTTTTATTGACGTTTTCGACTAATATCGTGGTGAGCTATCTATCTTCCATAAATAAGGTGGAAAGATTCTACTGACGTGCTATAGCAATTGTAATGCTATTGATCCTGTCTGGAAATTACAATTTTATTCACATATACGACTAATGTCGTGGTGAGCTTACTCTCTTGCGTAAATAAGCAGGAAAAATTCAATTGGCGTGCTATAGCCACTGCAGTGTTACAGAATCTGGCTGGGAAATATAATTATATTCACATGTTCGACTAATATCGGGGTGAGCTAACTTTCTTTCATAAATATCGAGGAAAGATCCTATTGGCGTGCTATAGCCATTGCAATGATGCAGAATCTGACTGGAAAATAAAATTTTATTGGCATTTTCGTCTAATATCGGGGTGAGCTAACTTTCTTGCATATATAAGGAGGAAAGACACTCTTGGCGTGCTATAGACATTGCAATGCTATAGAATCTGGCTGGAGAATAAAATTCTATTAACATTTTCTCCCTATTTCGTGGTGAGCTAACTTTCTAGCGTAAATAAGGAGGGAATATTCTATTGGCATGCTATAACCATCGCAATGCTATTGAATCTTGCTGGAACATTAAATTTTATTGACATTTTCGAATAATATCATGATGAGCTAACTTGGTTGCATAGATAAGGTGGAAAGAATATATTGGCGTGCAATTGCCATCGCAATGCTATAGAATCTGCATGGAAAATTCAATTTTATTGACATTTACGAATAATATCGTGGTGAGCTAGCTTTCTTGCATAAATAAGGAGGAAA
>NW_016909297.1:0-6328 GCF_001483705.2 Eufriesea mexicana | reverse complement strand
GTGGAAAGATTCCATTGGCGTGCTATAGCCATTGGAATGCTAGAGAATCTCGCTGGAAAATTAAATTTTATTAACATTTTCGCCTAATATCGTGGTGAGCTAACATTTTAGCATAAGTAAGGAGGTAAGATCCTATTGACGTGCTATGGCCATTGGAATGGTATAGAATCTGACTGGAAAATATAGTTTTATTGACGTTTTCGACTAATATCGTGGTGAGCTATCTATCTTCCATAAATAAGATGAAAGATTCTACTGACGTGCTATAGCAATTGTAATGCTATAGATCCCGTCTGGAAATTACAATTTTATTCACATATACGACTTATGTCGTGGTGAGCTAACTCCCTTGCGTAAGTAAGGAGGAAAAATTCCATTGGCGTGCTATAGCCACTGCAGTGTTACAGAATCTGGCTGGAAAATATAATTATCTTGACATGTTCGACTAATATCGGGGTGAGCTTACTTTCTTTCATAAATATGGAGGAAAGATTCTATTGGCGTGCTATGGGCGTTTCAATGTTATAGAATCTGGCTGGAAGATTCAATTTTATTGACATTGAGATCTAATTTCGTAGTGACATAGCTTTCTCGCATAAGCATGGAGGAAAAATTCTAGTGGAGTGTTATAGCCATTGCAATGATACAGAATCTGACTGGAAAGTAAAATTTTTTTTCATTTTCGTCTAATATCGGTGTGAGCTAACTTTCTTGCATATATAAGGAGGAAAGACACTCTTGGTGTGCTATAGACATAGCAATGCTATAGAATCTGGCTGCAACATTTAATTTTATTGACATTTTCGAATAATATCATGATGAGCTATCTTCGTTGCATAGATAAGGAGGAAAGATTCTATAGGCGTCCTACTGGCATCGCATTGTTATAGAATCTTGCTGGGAAATTAAATTTTCGTGACATTTTCGACTAATATCGTGGTGAGCTAACTTCGTTGCATAGATAAGGAGGAATGATTCTATTAGCGTGCAATAGCCATAGCAATGCTATAGAATCTGCATGGAAAATTCAATTTTATTGACATTTACAAATAATATCGTGGTGTGTTAACTTTCATGCGTAAATAAGGAGGGAAAATTCCACTGGCGTGCTATGGCCGTTGTAGTGCAATAGAATCTGGCTGGAAAATATAATTATATTGACATGTTCGACTAATATCGGGGTGAGATATCTTGCTTGCATAAATAAGGAAGAATGTTTCTATTGGCGCCCTATAGGCATCGCAATGCTATAGAATCTTGCTGGAAAATAAAATTTCATTGACATTGTCGACTAATATCGTGGTGAGCTAACTTTCTTGCATAAGTAAGGAGGAAAGATTCTACTGCCGTGCAACAGCCATCGCAATGTTATATAATCTGCTTGGAAAATTCAATTTTAGTGACTTTTTCAAATAATATCGTGGTGAGCTCACATTCTTGCGATAATAAGGAGGGAAAATTCCATTGGCGTGCTATAGCCACTGCAGTGCTACGGAATCTGGCTGGAAAATATAATTTTACTGACATTTTCGACTAATATCGTGCTGAGCTAGCTTTCTTGCATGAATAAGGAAGAAAGATTCTATTTGCGTCTTATAGGCATCGCAATGCTATGGAATCTGGCTGGAAAATTCAATTTTATTTACATTGTCGGCTTATATAGTGGTGAGCTAACTTTGTTGCATATATAAGGAGGAAAGATTGTATTGGCGTGCAATAGCCATCGTAATGCTATACAATCTGCCTGGAAAATTCAATTTTATTGACTTTTTCAAATAATTTCGTGGTGATCTATCTTTCTTGCGTAAATAAGGAGGAAAAATTCCATTGGCGTGCTATAGCCACTGCAGTGTTACAGAATCTGGCTGGGAAATATAATTATATTCACATGTTCGACTAATATCGGGGTGAGCTAACTTTCTTTCATAAATATCGAGGAAAGATCCTATTGGCGTGCTATAGCCATTGCAATGATGCAGAATCTGACTGGAAAATAAAATTTTATTGGCATTTTCGTCTAATATCGGGGTGAGCTAACTTTCTTGCATATATAAGGAGGAAAGACACTCTTGGCGTGCTATAGACATTGCAATGCTATAGAATCTGGCTGGAGAATAAAATTCTATTAACATTTTCTCCCTATTTCGTGGTGAGCTAACTTTCTAGCGTAAATAAGGAGGGAATATTCTATTGGCATGCTATAACCATCGCAATGCTATTGAATCTTGCTGGAACATTAAATTTTATTGACATTTTCGAATAATATCATGATGAGCTAACTTGGTTGCATAGATAAGGTGGAAAGAATATATTGGCGTGCAATTGCCATCGCAATGCTATAGAATCTGCATGGAAAATTCAATTTTATTGACATTTACGAATAATATCGTGGTGAGCTAGCTTTCTTGCATAAATAAGGAGGAAAAATACCATTGGCGTGCTATAGCGACAGCAGTGGAACAGAATCTGGATGGAAAATTGAATTTTAATAACATTTTCTACTAATATCTTGGTGAGCTAGTTTTCTTGCATGAATAAGGAAGAAAGATTCTATTGGCGTTCTATAGGCATCGCAATGCTATAGAATCTTGCTGGAAAATGAAATTTTACTGACATTTTCGTCTAATTTCCGGGTGAGTTAACTTTCTTGCATATATAAGGAGGAAAGACTCTCTTGGCGTGCTATAGCCATAGCAATACCACAGAATCCGGATGGAAAATAAAATTTTATTAGCATTTTCTTCCTTTTTCGTGGTGAGCTAACTTTCTAGCTTAAATAAGGAGGAAAGATTCTTTTGGCGTGCAGCAGCCATTGGAATGCTACGGAATCTGCCTGGAAAATTCAATTTCATTGACATCTTCGACTAATATCAGTGTGAGCTAACTTTCTTGCAAAATAAGGATGGAAGATTCTATTGGCGTGTTATAGCCATTGCAGTACTATGGAATCTGGCTGGAAAATACAATTTTATTTACATTGTCGGCTTATATCGTGGTGTGCTAACCTTCTTGCATAAGTAAGGAGAAAAGATTCAATTGGCGTGCTATAGCCGTTGGAGTGTTATTGAATCTTGCTGGAAAATTAAATTTTTACTACATTTTCGACTAATATCTTACTGAGCTTCTTTCTAGCGTAAGTAAGGAGAAAAGATTCTATTGGCGTGCAGCAGCCATTGCAATGCTAGGGAAACTGACGGGAATATAAAATTTTATTGACATTTTTGTCTAATATCGTGGTGAGCTTACTTTCTTGCGTAAATAAGGAGGGAAAATTCCGTTGGCGTGCTATGGTCATTGTTGTGCAATAGAGTCTGGATGGAAAATCCAATTCTATTGACATTTTCGAATAATATCGTGGTGAGCTGACTTTCTTGCATAAATAAGGTGGAAAGATTCTATTGGCGTGCTATAGCCATTGCAGTGCTATTGAATCTGTCTGGAAAATTCAATTTCATTGACATTTTTGACTAATATCGTGGTGAGCTTACTTTCTTGCGTAAATAAGGAGGGAAAATTCCGTTGGCGTGCTATGGTCATTGTTGTGCAATAGAGTCTGCCTGGAAAATTCAATTTCATTGACATCTTCGACTAATATCAGTGTGAGCTAACTTTCTTGTAAAATAAGGAGGGAAGATTCTATTGGCGTGCTATAGCCATTGCAATGCTATAGAATCTTGCTGTAACATTAAATTTTATTGACATTTTCGAGTAATATCGTGGTGAGCTAACTTCGTAGCGTAGATATGGAGGAAAGATTCTGTAGGCGTCCTACAGCCATCGCATTGTTATAGAATCCTGCTGGAAAATTAAATTTTAGTGACATTTTCGACTAATATCGTGGTGAGCTAACTTCGTTGCATAGATAAGGAGGAAAGATGCTATTGGCGTGCAATAGGTATCGCAATGTTATATAATCTGCTTGGAAAATTCAATTTTATTGCCTTTTTCAAATAACATCGTCGTGAGCTAACTTTCTTGCGTAAATAAGGAGGGAAAATTCCATTGGCGTGCTATTGCAATTGTAGTGCAATAGAATCTGGCTGGAAAATCCAATTCCATTGACATTTTCGAATAATATGGAGGTGAGATAACTTTCTTGCATCAATAAGGTGGAGAGATTCTATTGGCGAGCTATAGCCATCGCAATTCTATGGAATTTGATTCGAAAATTCAGTTTTAATGACATTATCGACTAATATTGTGGTGAGCAAGCTTTCTTGCGCTAGTAAGGAGGTAAGATTCTATTGGCGTGCTATGGCCATTGAAATGACACATAATCTGGCTGGAAAATGAAATTTTATTGACATTTTCTTCTAATATCGGGGTGAGCTATCTTTCGTGCATATATAAGGAGGAAAGACTCTATTGGCGTGCTATAGCCATTGCAATGCTATAGAATGTGGCAGGAAGGTTCAATGTTATGCACATATTCGACTAATGTCGCAGGGAGCCAGCTTTCTTGCATAAATAAGGAGGAAATGCTGCATTGGCGTGCTATAGCCACTGCAGTGATACAGAATCAGGCTGGAAAATTCAATTTTATTAACATTTTCCTCTAATATCTTGGTGAGCTATCTTTCTTGCGTAAATAAGGAAGAAAGATCCTATTGGCGTCCTATAGGCTTCGCAATGCCATTGAATCTTGCTGGAAAATTAAATTTTATTGACATTTTAGAGTAATATCTTGGTGAGCTAATTTCGTTGCACTTATGAGGAGGAAAGATTCTATAGGCGTCCTACAGGCATTGCAATGTTATAGAATCTTGCTGGAAAATTAAATTTTAGTGTCATTTTCGACTAATATCGTGGTGAGCTATCTTTCTTGCATACGTAAGGAGGTAAGATTCTATTGGCCTGCTGTAGCCGTTGGAATGAAACAGAATCTGACTGTAAAATAAAATTTTATTGACATTTTCGACTAATATCGGTGTGAGCAAACTTTCTTGCATATATAAGGAGGAAAGACTCTACTGGCGTGCCATAGCCGTAGCAATGCTATAAAATCTAGATGGAAAATCCAATTTTATTAACGTTTTCTTTCACTTTAGTGGCGAGCTAACTGTCCAGCATAAATAAGGAGAGAAGAATCTATTGGCGCACAATAGCCATCGCAATGCTGTTGAATCTTGCTGGAAAATTAAGTTTTATTGACATTTTCGAGTAATATCTTGGTGAGCTAATTTCGTTGCATAAATATGGAGGAAAGATTCTATAGCCGTCCTACAGCCATCGCAATGTTATAGAATCCTGCTGGAAAATTAAATTTTAGTGAAATTTTCGACTAATATCGTGGTGAGCTAACTTCCTTGCATAAATAACGAGGAAAGATTCCATTTGCGTGCTATAGCCATTGGAATGCTAAAGATCCCGTCTGGAAATTACAATTTTATTTACATATACGACTTATGTCGTGATGAGCTATATCTCTTGCGTAAATAAGGAGGAAGAATTCCATTGGCGTGCTATTGCCTCTGCAGTGTTACAGAATCTGGCTGGAAAATATAATTATATTGACATGTTCGACTAATATCGGGGTGAGCTATCTTTCTTTCATAAATATGCAGGAAAGATCCTATTGTCGTGCTATGGGCGTTTCAATGTTATAGAACCTGGCTGGAAGATTCGATTTTATTAACATTGAGATCTAACTTCGTAGTGACATAACTTTCTTGTATAACCATGGAGGAAAAATTCTAGTGGCGTGTTATAGTCATTGCAATGATACAGAATCTGACTGGAAAATAAATTTTATTGGCATTTTGGTCTAATATCGGGGTGAGCTAACTTTCTTGCATATATAAGGAGGAAAGACACTCTTGGCGTGCTATAGACATAGCAATACTATAGAATCAGGCTGGAGAATAAAATTTTATTAACATTTTCTTCCTATTTCGTGGTGAGCTAGCTTTCTAGCGTGAATATGGAGGGAATATACTATTGGCATGTCATAGCCATCGCAATGCTATATAATCTTGCTGGAACATTAAATTTTATTGACATTTACGAATAATATGATGATGAGCTAACTTCGTTGCATAGGTAAGGAGGAAAGAATATATTGGCGTGCAATTGCCATCGCAATGCTATAGAATCTGCATGGAAAATTCAATTTTATTGACATTTACAAATAATATCGTGGTAAGCTAACTTTCATGCGTAAATATGGAGGGAAAATTCCATTGGCGTGCTATAGCCACTGCAGTGCTACAGAATCTGGCAGGAAAATATAAATTTTACTGACATTTTCGACCAATATCGTGCTGAGCTAACTTTCTTTCAAAAATAAGGAGGGAAGATTCTATTGGCGTGCTGTAGCCATTGCAATGCT
>NW_016909296.1:0-373 GCF_001483705.2 Eufriesea mexicana | reverse complement strand
TTTCGTCTAATTTCGTGGTGAGCTAACTTCCTTGCATAGGTAAGCAGGAAGGATCCGTTCGGAATGCTGTTGCCATTGCAATAGTGCAGAATCTGGCGGGAAAATTCAATTTTATTGACATTTTCGACTAATAACGCGGTGAGCTAACTTTCTTGCATAAACAAGGAGGAAGTATTATATTGGCAAGCTATAAACATTGCAATCCCTCAGAATCTGGCTGGAAAGTTCAATTTTGTTGTCATTTTCGACTAATATCGTGGTGAGCTACCTTCCTTACATAAATATGGAGGAAAGATCCTTTTGGCGTGCAATATACATTACAATGCTGTAGAATCTGGACGGAAAATTCAATTTTATTGACATTTTCGTCTAA
>NW_016909295.1:0-1108 GCF_001483705.2 Eufriesea mexicana | reverse complement strand
ATGTTATGTTTGCTTAGGTTAGGTTATGCCATGCTCGGTCTGGCTTTCCCTGACTTTCGTGCCGTACACTCCTATTCGGAGGATTTCTGCGCTCTGCTGTGTTCTACTATACTCTGCTTAGCCCTGAGAATGCCGGCAATGATGGTCTTGGCACGCTAGTTTTTGTTAGTTTACGTTTCGTTCCGTTTGGTTAGGCTATGTTCTGCAAGTATAGCCTCGACTATCATGTTCTACACTGTCGTTCGGTGGATTTTTGCGCTCGACTGCGCTCTACTATACTCAGCCCGACTCTGCAGATGCCAGCAAGGATGGCCGCGGTACGATAGGTTTATATGCGTTACGTTTGAATGTGTGAATGTTGTACGTATAACGATAGGATGGCTTTGACTTTTGCGCTATAAACAGCTACACCGTGGATATCTGCGCCCTAGCGTGCTCTACCATATTCTGTCTGTCCCTGGGGCGGCCCGCAATAGTGATCTCGTCATGTTAGGTTGAGTTAGGTTACGTTTGGTTAGGTTGTGTTCGTTTGCGTTAGGTTTGGAAGGCTTTGACATTCTCTGCAAAGACTGTTATTGGGTCGATTTCTGCGCTCTACTCAACTTTACTACACAGTGCTCGACTCTGTGGAGGCCAGCAGTATCGGTCGTTGCACGTTAGGTTGAGTCAGGCTACGCCTGCGCATGTTACGATCGGATAGGTTAGGGGAGGACAGCTTTGACCACTTTGCTGCACACTGCCATACAGGGGATTTCTGCACTCTACTGTGGTCTAATATGTTCAGCTTGGCTCCGGGAAAGACACCAATAGTGGTGGAGGCACATAACGTTGAATTATGCTCCGTTCGTTTGGGATAGGTTATGTAAGGTTAGGTTTGGGTATCCAAAACTTCATTGCTTTGCACTGCAATGCGGTAGATTACTACGCTCATCGGTGCCATAATATGCTCAGCTTGGACCAGAGAATGCAAACAATAGTGGTATCGGCACGTTACGCTCTGCTAGGCTACGTTCGGATAAGTAAGGCTAGGTCAGGATAGGTTACAAGATCATTGGCTTTTGCGCTTTACCCTGGAATGCGGCGGCTCTCAGCACTCTACTCTGCCCAA
>NW_016909294.1:0-363 GCF_001483705.2 Eufriesea mexicana | reverse complement strand
CGGGCCGATACCACTGTTACTGGTGTCCACACAGACAAACAGAGTTATGTATGATAAAAAAACCATGATATTGCATAGAAGAGCGCTGGGGTCCATATGATAGCAGTGTGTAGCACAAAGGTCAAAGATATCCTAACCCAAAACAACGTACGCTAACGCACCCAAACGTAACATAACTCATCCTAACATACGGCGAGCAATCCTACTGGCCTGCCGAGAGTCGAGCAGAGCATAGTAGGGTAACGTAGAGCGCAGGTATCCACCGAATTTTAGTGAGTAGCACAAAAGTCAATGCTACAATCTCCTAACCTAACCGAAAGTAACATAACTAAACGCAACTTATCTCAGCCTAACGGGCCGAGA
>NW_016909293.1:0-591 GCF_001483705.2 Eufriesea mexicana | reverse complement strand
GTACCAGGAACACTTGTGCTCGAATCCCAATGGTCGAGGTGAGTATAGTGGAGCAATGTAGAGTGCAGGAATCCGTCCAAACAGCAGTGTGCAGCACAAACGTCGAAGAAACACTATCCGAGCCTTCCTAACCAGACCTAACGGCACAAGCCCCAGCTCAAACTAACGTGCCGAGAGAATTACTACTGGCCGCCCCAGGGCCAGGCAGAGCATATTATAGCACATTAGTGCACAAAAATCAAACGAATAGCATTGTGCAGCAAAAAAGTCAAAGTAGCCAATCCTAACCAAGCCAAGCGTGACAAACCAAAACGAAGTCTATATGAACCCAACACTACGAGACCGCTATTGCTGGCCTCCACAGAGAGAAGCAGAAAATATTGGAGCACGGTAGAGCGCAGATATAGGCGGATAGCAGTGTATAGCACAAAAGTCCAAACTACTGTATCCAAACCTCACCAACGAATCATAATCAAGCGAAGCCTAACCGAAGCTAATCCGACGCGACCACTATTTCTGGCCTCCCAGGCGCCAAGCAGTATATACTACGGCACAGCAGAGCGCAGAAATCCAGCGCATTGCAATGTATCG
>NW_016909292.1:0-1301 GCF_001483705.2 Eufriesea mexicana | reverse complement strand
CTCACCACGATATTAGTCGAAACTGTCAATAAAATTGAATTTTCCATCCTGATTCTATAGTGTTGAAATGCCTATAGCACGACAATAGATTCGTTCCACCTTGTTTATGCAAGAAAGTTATCTTTCCACGATATTAGTCAAAAATGTCAATAAGATTGAATTTTCCAGCCAGACTCAACGACATTGCAATCCCAATAGCACTCCAAAAGGATCCTTCCTCCTTACTTATGCATGGAAGTCATTTCACCACGATATAAGTCGAAAATGACAATAAAATTGAATTTTCCAGGACGATTCTATAGCATTGCAATGTTTATAGCAGGCCAGTAGAATCTCTACTCCTTATTTGTGCAAGAAAGTTAGCTCACCACGATATTAGTCGAAACTGTCAATAAAATTGAATCTGCCAGGCACATTCTATATCATTGCAATGGTTATGGCACGCCAAAAGTATCATTCTTCCTTATTTATGCAAGAAAGGCAGCGCACCACAATATTGTTCGAAAATGTCTATAAAATTGAAATTTCCAGCCAGATTCTACTGCATTGCAATGTCTAAGGCACGCCAAAAGAGTCTACCCGGCATATTTAGGCAAGAAAGATAGCTCACCATATAATAGTCGAAACTGTCAATAATATTGAACTTTCCAGCCAGATTCTATAGTATTGAAATGGCTATAGCATGCCAATAGAATCCTTCCTCCTTGTTTATGCAAGAAAGTTGGCTCATCTCGATATTAGTCAAAAATGTCAATAAATTGAATCTGCCAGGCACATTCTATATCATTGCAATGGCTACAGCAGGCTAGTAGAAACTTCCCTCCTCACTTATGCAAGAAACGCAGCTCAGCACAATATTAGTCGAAACTGTCAATAAAATTGAGTTTTCCAGCCAGTTTCTACTGCATTGCAATGGCTATAGCACTCCAGAAGGACCTTGCCTCCTTACTAAGGGAATTAAGTTAGCTGACCACGATATTAGTGGAAAATGACAACAAAATTGAACTTTCCAGGACGATTGTACAGCATTGCAATGGCTGTAGCACGCCAATAGTATCTATCCTCCTTGTTTGCGCAAGAAAGATTGCTCACCACTATATAAGAGCAAAATGTCAATAAACTTGAATTTCCCAGCAAGATTCTTTGGCATTGCAATCGCAATAGCACTCCAGTCGAATATTTCCGCCTTATTTACGCAAGAAAGATGGTTCACCACGATATTAGTGGAAAATGTCATTAAATTCAATCTGCCAGGCACATTCCATATCATTGCAACGGTTTTAGCACGACAAAAGAATATT
>NW_016909291.1:48028-48270 GCF_001483705.2 Eufriesea mexicana | reverse complement strand
CAGGGTATCCTTGACTTTTGTGCTCAACACTGCTATTCTAAGGACCTCTAGGCTATGCTGTGCCCTACCACACTCTGCCCGACCATGGAGAGTGCAGTAATTGTGATCTCGGCACATTAGGTTGGGATAGGCTACGTCTTGCTATGTTTCGTTTGGTTAGTGTCGGGAAGGCTATCTTTGACTTTTGTGCCGTACACAGAAATTCGGTGAATTCATGCGCTTTACTGTGTTCTAGTATGTCA
>NW_016909291.1:44484-47340 GCF_001483705.2 Eufriesea mexicana | reverse complement strand
TACGTTTGGTGAGGTTAGGATTGGATAGTTTAGACCTCTGTGCTATAAACTGCTTTTCCGTGCGTTTCTGTGCTCTAATGTGCTCTACTACTGCCTGCTTGTATCTGGGGAGGCCAGGGGCAGTGAACGCGACTCGTCATGTTGGGCTATGCTACCTTCGGTCAGGTAAGGTTGAGCCACGTTATGATTGGATATCTACGGCCTTTGTGCCCTTCACTGCAATGCGGTGGATTTCTGCGCTCTGCTGTGCCCTAGTTCCTTCCGCTTGTCCCTGTGGATGTCAGCAATTGAGGTCCCGTCACGTTAGGGTGTGATAGTCTTCGTTTGGATTTGTTGCGTTTGGCTCGGTTGGGAAAAGCAGCTTTGACCTCCGTGCTCTTCACTCCTATTCGGTTGATTTCTGCGCCCTAAAGTGCTCTGGTGTGTTCTGCGCGTCATTGGGGATGTTGGCAATATCGGCTTCGTCACTGACTGTTTAGATACACTATGTTTGGGTATGTAATATATGGTCAGGTTATGACAGGATATGTTTGTCTCTTGCGGTATGCGCTGCATTTCATTGGATTTCCGCGCTACGCAGTGCGCTAGTATATTCTGCTTGGCTTTGTGGAGGCCAGCAACAGTGGTCTCGGCACTTTAGGTTGAGCTATGTCACGTCTGGTTATGTTACGTTATTTGAGGTTAGGACAGGATAGTTTTGGCATCTACGCTAGACACTGCTATCCTCCAACTTTTGCGCTGTACGGCGTTCTAATATTCACTGCTTGGCTCTGGTGAGGCCAGCGAGAGTGGTCTCGGCGCGTTAGGTTTAGTTAGCCTACGCTTGCGTATTGGAGGTTTGGTTATGTTAGGGCAGAGTATTTTAGATTTTCGTACCATTCACTGCCATCCGGTGGATGTCTGCGCCCTACTGCGCTCCAATATATTCTCCGTGGCTCTGGGATGGCCAGTAAAACTGGTATTGGCATGTTAGTTTGAGTTATGTTACCTTTCGTTATGGTAGGTTTGGAAGGCATGGTTATGATTTCTTTGACTTTTGTGCCATGCGCTGCTATTCGGTGGATATCGGCGTTGTACTTTGCTCTACTATACTCCGCCCGACTCTGGTCCGGCGAGCAATAGTGGTCGTGGCACGTAATTTTGGGTTAGGTTATGTTTGGTCAAGTTAGGCTAGGCTGTGTTTGGTCAGGATAGCTTTGATTATCGTGCTATTCTCTGTTATTCGGTAGATTTCTGTGGTCTGCTGTGTTCTACTGTATTCTGCTTGCTTATGGTTAGACCAGGAGCAGTGGTCGCTGCAAGATATGTTGATATATGCTACGTTCGGTTATGTTGTGTTGGGTCAGTTTATGATGGGTTATCTACGGCTTTTGCGCTGTTCACTGCCATGCGGTGGATTTATGCGCTAGACTGTGCTCTGATAAATTCTGCTTATCTCTGTGGATGCCAGCAATTTCGGTCCCGTTGTGTTAGATTGGGATAGTCTCCGTTTGTGTGTGTTACGTTTGGCTAGGTTAGGATGTGCTACTACCACTTTTGTGCTATACACTGCTATTCGGTGGATACCTGCGCTCTAGTGTGTTCTAATATACTCTGCTTGCCTCTATGGAGGCCATCAATTGCGGCCTCCGCACGTTACGCTGAGTTATACTACGTTTGGTTTGGATAGGTTATGCCAGGTTTGGTAACGGTGTCCTCGACTTTTGTGGTATACTCTGCTATTCGGTGGATTTCTGCCCTCGTCATTGCTCTACTCTACTCTACTAGAATCTGGAGATGCTTCCAATAACGGCCGCGGCACGTTCGGCTGAGCTAAGTCACGGTTGGTTAGGTTAGGTTAGTCTAAGTTTGGTCAGGATGGCTACGACTTTCGGGCTGTACACCATTATCCGGTGCGTTCCTGTGATCTACTTTGCTCTGCTGTATCCTGCTTGTTTCTGGGGAGTCCGGCAGCAGTGGCCGCGGCACGATGCATTGAGATATGCTGCGAAAGGTTAGGTTATGTTAGGTCAGGTTAGGATTGGTTATCTACGGCTTTTGTGCCGTTCACTGCATTGCGGTGGATTTCTGCGCACAACAGTACACTGGTACATCCTGCATCTATCTTTGGGGCCAGCAATAGTGGCCTCGCCTTGTTAGGTTGAACTAGGCTACGTTTGGATACATTACGTTTGGCTTGGTTAGGACAGGGCAGCTTCGACTTTTGTGCTATACACAGCTATTTGGTGGATACCTGCGCTCTGTTTTGCTTTGCTGGCATCTGTTTGTCTCTAGGGAGGCCAGCTACTGCTGCCGTGGCAGGTTAGGTTACGTTATGCTTGATTATGTTAGGTTAAGTCTGGATAGGAGGGCTTTGACTTTTGTGCTGTGTACTGCTTCCGGTGGATTGCTGCGCTCTACTGTGCACTGGTATAATCTGCCTGGCTGTTGCGAGGCCATTAGCATTGGTCTCGGCGCGTTAGTCTGAGGTATGTCGCGTTTGGTTATGTTACCATTGGCAAGGTTAGAACAGCGTTGCTTGGTCCTTCGTGCTATACTCAGATATTCGGTGGATTTCTGCGATCTACATTGCTCTTCTATACTCTGCTCGACTTTGAGGTGCAGTAATAGTGACCTCGGCACGTTAGATTCTGTTAGTCTCCGCTTGGTTATATTAGGTTAGTCTGGGTTAAGTATGGATAGCTTTGGCTTACGTGGTGTACACTGTAATTCGGTGGATTTCTGCGTTCCACTGTGCTCTGGTATATTCTGCTTGGCTCTGTGGCGGCAGGCTATAGTGATGTCGGCACTAAAGATTTTTCCATATTATGTTTGTTTATGTTAGGCTATTTCAAGCTCAGTCAGGTTATCTTTTAC
>NW_016909291.1:39419-43690 GCF_001483705.2 Eufriesea mexicana | reverse complement strand
GTTAGGTTGAGTTATGTTCCGGTTGGTTATGTTACGATCTGTCGGGTTAGGAGAGTGTAGCTTTGACTTTAGTGCTGTAGTCCGCAATCAGGAGGATCTCTACGCCCAAGAGAGCCCTAATATTTTCAGTTTGCCTTTGGCAGGGCCAGCAGTGTTGGTTTCTGCACGTTATGTTGAATCAAGTTACGTTCGGTTAGATTGGGTTAGGCTAAGTTTGGTTGGGGTAGCCTTAACTATTGCGCTGTACACTGCTATAAGTTGGACTTCTGCACTGTGCTGTGCTCTAGTATGTCCTGCTTGGCTTTGTGAAGTGTAGCAATTTCGGTCTCCGAAGGTTAGTTTGAGTTACGCTATGCTTGTTTATGATCCGTTGGCTTGGGTTGAGCTTGGATCGCTTCGACCTTTCCGATATACACTGCGATTCTTAGGGTTTCTGAGCTCTACTCTCCACTAATGTGTTCTGCTTGGCTCTGGCGAGGCTAGTAATAGTGTTCACGGAAACTTAGTTTGGGTTAGGCTACGTTTGGTTATGTTACGATTGCCCAGGCTAGGAAAGGATTTCTTCGACTTTAGAGATACAGCCTGCTATTATGTGGATTTCTACGACCTACGGGACTCCAATAGTTTCACCTTGGCTCTGGGAGGGCCAGCAGTATTGGTCTCGGCACAATAGGTTTGGATATGTTACGCATGGTTATGTCAGGATTGGTTAGGTTAGGAGAGGATATCTTTGACTTAATTGATATTGTTTGCTATTAGGTTGATACCTGCGCCGTGGCGCGTTCGGTTTGATTACGCTATGTTTGGCTGCGTTCTGTTTGTTTGGGTTAGGTATGGGTAGGTTTGACTTTAGTGCCATAGTCTGCTATTAAGGGGATCCCTGCGCCCGACAGTGCTCTAACACTTGCAGCTCGGCTCTGGCAAGGCCAGCAAGAGTGGTCTCGGTACGTTACGATGGGTGAGGATACGTTCGGTTAGGTTGGGCTAGGCTAAGTTTGGTAAGGGTAGCTTCACCTTTTATGCTGTACACTGATATAATGTGGATTCCTGCGCTGTACTGTGCTCTAGTATATCCTGCTTGTCTCTGGGATGGCAGCAATATCGGTCTTCGCAGGTTAGTTTGAGGTAGGCAATGTTTGGCTACGTTCTGGTGGTTTGGGTTAGGCTTGGGTAGCTTTGTCTTTTCTGATGTGCACCGCAATACTATGGGTTTCTGCGCCCTTCTCTCCACTAACGTGTTCTGCTTCGTTCTGGCGAGGGCGGCGTTAGAGGTGGCGGCACGTTTGATTAAGCTAGGGTACGTTGCGTTATGTTACGTTCGGTTAGGTTAGGAGAAGGTGGCTCTGACTTTAGCTCTATAGTCTGCCATTAGGTGCATGCCTGCGCCCTACAGTGCTCTAATATCTTCAGCTTGGCTCTGGGGATGCCAGCAATGGTGGCTTTTGCACGTTATGTTGAGTCAAGTTACGTTCGGATAGGTTGGGTTAGGCTAAGTTTGAATAGTATAGGTATAACTCCAGTGCTGTACACTGCTATGTGGTGGATTGATCGCACCATTGGGCTCTAGTATGTCCTGCTTGACTCTGAGAACGCCAGCGATAGTGGTCTCGGCACGTTATGTTGACTCATGTAACGTTCGGTTACGTTGAGTTAGGCCAAGTTTTGTCAGGATGACTCAAACTTTTGTTGTGTGCACTGCTTTCTGGTGGATCTCTGCGCTTCCCATTGCTCTACTATGCTCTGCTCTACTCTTGGGAGACCAGCAATAGCGGTCGTGGCACGATAGGCTTTGTTCGGTTACGTTTTGCCAGGTTAGGTTAGATTACGTTTGCTAGGAAGGTTATGTATTTTGTGTTTACACTGATATTCGGCGGATTTCTGCGCTTTACTGTGCTCTAGAATATTCTGCTTGGCTCTGGAGAGGCCAGCCATAGTTGTCTCGGCTCGTTAGGTTCAGCTATGCCACGTTCAGTTATATTACGTTTGGATGGGTTACGATAGGATAGCTTTGACTTTTGTCCTATTCGCTACTATTCGGTTGATTTCTGAGCCCTGCATTGCTCTACTATACTCTGCTCGACTGCCGGGATGGAAGCAATAGTGCCCGTTGCACGTTAGGATCAGTTAGCTTAAGTTTCGTCAGGTTAGGGTAGGTAAAGTTTGATGAGGGTTGCTTTGACTTTCGTGCTGTGCACGGCTATTCGGTGGGTTCCTGCGTTCCACTGTGCTCTACTCTAACTTACTAAACCCGGTGGAGGCCAGCAATGGTGGTAGCGGCACGTTAAGTTGAGTTCTCCTGCGTTAGGTTAGGTTATGTTAGATTGGGTTAGGTGTGGATATACTTTGACTTTTCTGCTGCACACTGCGACTCTATTTATTTCTGCGCCCCACTCTCCTGTATATGTACTGCTTGTCTCTGCGGAGGTCAGCAATATGGGTGGCGGCCCGTTAGGGTTAGTTAGGTTACGTTTGGTTAGGTCAGGTTAGGTATAGTTTGATTATGGTAGCTTCGTCTTTTGTGCTTTACACTGCTATTCGGTGGATTCCTGCGCTCTACATTTCTCTACTATACTTTGCGCGAATCCCGGGATGAGAGCAATAGTTCCCGTGGCAAGTTAGGTTAAGTTAGGTTACGTTTGGTTAGGTTAGGTTAGGTAATATTTGATTGGGGTAGCTTTGACTTTCGCGCTATACACAGATATTCGGTGGATTCCTGCCCTCCTCTGAGCTCTACTCTAATCAGCTAGAGCCTGGGGAGGCCGAAAATAGTGGTCGCGGCACGTTACGTCATGTTTGGCTACGTTTGGGCATGTTAGGATAGTTTGCCTTAGGCTTGGGTATCTGTGACTTTTCTGCCGCACACTGCGATTCTATGGACTTTTGCGCCCTACTCTCCGCTAGTATGTTCTCTTCAGCTCTGTGGAGGCCAGCAATAGTGGTCCCGGCTCGTTAGCTTAAGCTACGTTGCGTTTGATTAGGCTACGTTTGGATAGGTTTGGACAGAGTAACTTTGACTTTCGTGCTGTACACGGATAATTGGCGAATTCC
Organism: Eufriesea mexicana; assembly: GCF_001483705.2. NCBI lineage: Eukaryota > Metazoa > Arthropoda > Insecta > Hymenoptera > Apidae > Eufriesea > Eufriesea mexicana. The sequence goes on along the minus strand of NW_016909291.1, from coordinate 40,642 downwards.
TGCGCACCACTGTGCGCTACCCCTATCTGCTCGGCCCTAGGGGGCCACCGTTAGTGGTCGCGTCACGTTGGGTTCAGACTTTCTACGTTAGGCCAGGTCATGTTTGTTTGGGTTGGGTTTAGATATATTTGACTTTTTTGCTGTAAACTGCGATTCTATGGATGTCTGCGCTATACTCCCTTCTAATATTGTCTGCATGGCTCTAGGGTGGTCTGCAAAGTTGGTGACGGCACTTTTGGTTGAGTCTTATTACGTTTGTTATTGTACGATTTGTTAGGTTACGATATGTTACCTATGACTTTTGCGCTATAAGCAGCTATCCGGTGGATTCCAGCGCCCTACTGTGCTCTAATATGCTATGACTTGCTCTGGCGATGCCGGCAATAGCGGTCGCGGCACGTTCAGTTGTGTTATGTTACGTTCGGTTAGGTTAGGTTAGACTATGCTAGGACATTGTAGCACACGCTCCTGTGCTATGCACTGCTATTCGGTGGCTTCATGCGCTCTATATAGCCTTTCTATGCTATGCTCGACACTCGGGATGCCAGCAATTGTGGTCTCGGCACGCTCGGTTATGTTAGGCGAGGTTTGGTTGGGTCATAGTAGTCTGGGTTGGGTTTGGATAGCCTAGTCTTACTTGGTATGCACTGTTTTTCGGTGGATTATTGCGATCTACTGTGCTGTAGTTTGTCCTTCTTGTCTCTGGTGAGGGCAGCAGTAGTGATCTCGGATCATTAGGCTACGTTAAGCTACGTTTGGCTACGTTACGTTTAGCCTGGTTAGGATAGTATAGCTTTGACTTTCGTGGTATACACCGCTTACCACTGATTTCTGCACTCTACTGTGCTCTAATATGTCCTGCTTGGACCAGGGGATGGCAGTAACTGTGGTCTCGGCAGGTTATGACGTGTGAGGGTCGGCTTGGCTTGGCTAGGTTAGGTTAAGTTTGTTTACGGTAGCTGTGACTTTCGTCCTATACGCTGCTATTCGGTCGATACCAGCACCCAGCGTGGCTCTACTAGACTCTGCCTGTCTGCTGGGAAGCCAGCAGAAGTTGTTATGGCACGTCTGTTTGGGTTATGTTACGATTGGTTTGGTTAGTGTAGGTTAAGTTTGGCTAGGATGACCTTGATGTTTGCGCCGTACACTGCTGTTTGGTGGACTCCTGTGCTCTACTTTGCTCTATCAGATAGCGCTTGTCTCTGGCGAAGCCAGCAGTAGTG
>NW_016909291.1:33650-38992 GCF_001483705.2 Eufriesea mexicana | reverse complement strand
CGATTGCTGCGCTCTTCTGGGCTTCAATAATTACAGCTTGGCTCAGGGTAGCCAAGCAATAGTTCTCTCGGCACGCTAGGTACAGGCAAGCTACGTTCTATTATGTTACGTATGGATATGTTAGGATACGGTAGCTTCGAATATTCTGCTATGCACTGCGATACTATAGATATCCGCGCTTTACTCCACTCTAATGTGTTCTACTTGGCTCTGGTGAGGACAGCAATAGTGGTCTCGGCACGTTAGGCTGAGTTAGGTTATGTTTTGTTGGGCTAGGTTACGATGTGTTAGGTTAGGATAGCTTAGACTTTTGTGCTACACGCTGCTACTCTATGGACTTCTGCGCTCTTCAATGCGCTACCACATATTACTTGTCTCTCGACTCCAGGAATAATGCTCTCGGCTGCCTAGGTTGAGTTTTGTTACGTTTGGTTGTGTTAGACTTGGCTATGTTTGGTTGAAACAACTTTGACCTTCGTGCTATACACAGCTGCCGGCCGATTTCAGCGTTCCACATTGCTATGCTATGCTTGGCTTAGCTCTCGTGAGGCCAGCAGTAGCGTTTGTGGCACGTCAGATAGGGTTACAATACGTCTGCTCATGTTTCGCTTCGCTTGGTTGGGACAGGATTGCGTTGACTTTCATGCTACACGCTGCCATTCGGTGGATTCCTGTGCTCCACTCTGCTGTAGCGTGCTCTGCTTAGGCCTGGATAGGCCAGCAATTGTGGTCTCGGCACGTTAGGCTGAGTTATGCGGCGTAAGGTTAGGCCAGGTTTGGCTAGGATAGGATATGGTTGCTTTGACATTCGTGCTGTACATCGCTTCGCGGTTAATTTCTGCGCTCTACTGTGCCCTAATATGTTCTGCTTGGATGAGGGATAGCCAGCAGTAGTGGCCTTGGCACGTTTGCTTGCGCCCAGTTACGTTTGGTTAACTTAGGTTTGGCTAAGTTTGGTTGGGATAGCTTCGACTATTGTGCTTTACACTGCTATTCTGCCGACACCTGCGCCCTGCATTGCTCTACTGGCATCTGCTTGATTCTGGGGAGGCTAGCAATAGCGTTCGAGGCACGGTTGGTCGAGTAACGTTACGTGTGGTTAGGTTAGGTTAGGTTAAGTTTGGTTAGGACACATTAGGTCAAGATGGCTTTGACTACTGTGCCAGACACAAATATACGGTGGATTTCTGCGCCCTACTGTGTTCTAATATTCTCTGCTTGGGCCTGGGGAGGCCAGAAATAATGGCCGCGGCACGTTAGGCTTATTTGGGTTGCATTTGGTTAGGTTCGGTTATGCTAGGTTTGTGAAGAACAGCTATTACCTTTGTGCTATGCATTGCAATTCGGGGGGTTTCTGCGCTCTTCTATGCTCTAACCTGTTCTGCTTGTCTCTGGGGAGGGCAGCTACAGTGATGTCTGCACGTAAGTTTGGCTTATATTACGATCGGTTATGTCGAGTTTGATTAGGTCAGGATAGGTTAGCATTGACTCTTAAGCTACACACTGCTGCTCGTTGGATTTCAGCGCTCTACGTTGCTCTAACATGCTCTGTTTGGCTCTGGGGAGGCTATCAATGGCTGTCTCGACACGATACGTTCAGTTAGGATACGTTTGGTTATGTTACTTTTGGTTAGGTTGAGATAGGTTAGCCTTGTCTTGTGTTCTGTACAAAGCTATTCGATTAATTTCTGTTCTCCACTCTGCTCTAATTGCTCTGCTTGGCTCTGTGGACGCCAGCAATACTCGTCCCGGCACGTTAGGTTGAGCTATGCTACGTTTCATTGGGTTATGTTAGTCGGGTTATGTTTGGATAGCTTCGACTTTCGCTGTATACACTGCGGATCGGGTGATTTTTGGTCTCTATTGTGCTCTAATATGTCCTGCTTCGCTCTGGGGTGGACAGCAGTAGTGGTCGCGGCACGTTTGGTCGAGTTAGGTTACGTTTTGTTTGATTAGGTTAGTAAAAGATACGTTACGGTGGCTTTGGCGTTCGTGCTATACACCGCTGTACCGTGGACTTCAGCGTTCTACTGTGCTTTGACATTCTCCGCTTGGGCATGGGGAGGCCAGCAATGGTGGTCCCGGGGCGTTCGGTTGTGTTTCGTTACGTTCGGTCGTGTTAAGTTCCATCTGGTTAGGATAGGATATATTTGACTGTTATGCTACACACTGATATTCAATGGATCTCTGCCCTCTACTGAGCGCTGTCACACCATGCTAGTGTCTGGGGATGCCAGAAAAAGTGGTATCGGCAGGTTATGTTGAGGTACGTTCAGTTTGTTTAGGCTTGGCTTGGATATGTTTGGCTGGGGTAGCTTTGAATTTTGTGCTGTTCACTGCTGCTATTCGGCTGATTTTAGCTCTCTACTGTACTCTAGCATATTCTGCGTGGCCCTCGGGAGGCCAGAAATAGCGGTCGTGGCATCCCAGTTTGTGTTATGTTACGCTTGGCTATGTTACGTTTGATCAGGTTAGGAGAGGATAGCTTTGACTCTTGTGCTATACACTGCTGTTCAGTTGATTTCTGCTCTCTGCTACGCTACAATATGCCCTGCTTGGCTCTGGCGATGCCGGCTATAGAGGTCCCGGCACCTTAGGTATTGTGAGGTTACATTTGCTTGTGTTAGGTTATGTTGGGTTAGGCTGGGATAGCTATGACTTTTGTGCTACGCACTGCAATTCTATGGATTCCTGCGCCCTATTTTGCGTTACCACACTCTGCTTGTCTCCGTGGACCACAGGAATTGTGCTCTCGGCAAGTTAGGTTGTGTTATTATTCGTTTGGTTATGTTAGGATAGGGTAACATTGACTTTTGTGCCATTCGCTGCTCTTCGGTGGATTTCTGCACTCTTCATTGCAACACTACACTCTGCTTGACTCTGGGGAATCCAGCAATATTGGTCGTTGCACTGTAAGTTGTGATAGGCTACGTTCGCTATGTTGGGTTACGTTACGTTTTGTTAGGATAGATTTGACCCTCGTTGCATACGCTGCTATTCGGTATACTTCTGCGCTCTACTGCGTTCTACTATACTCCGCTCGACTCTGAGGAGTCCAGTAATAGTAGTCTCGGCCCGTTAGATTCGGTTGTGCAACGATTGGCTACGCTGCGATTGTTTGGGTTCGGTTTGGATTCCTCTGACTTTCGCGGTATACACTGATATTCGGTGGATTCCTACGCTCTACTGTGCTCTACTATACTCTGCTTGGCCATGGGGAGTCCAGCAATATTGGTCGGGGCACGTTAGGTTGTGTTATATTACGTTTGTTTATATTACGGTTGGCTATGTTGGGTGGTAATAGCTATGACTTTTGCGCTGTACACCGATATTCGGTGAATTTGAACGCCCTACATTGTTCTACCATATTCTCCTCGTGTATGGTGGGGGCCAGTAATAGTGGCCTCGACAAGTTGGAATGAGTTATGCTGCGTTTGGTTTGGTTACAATTGTCTAGGTTAGGGCAGGATGGCTTCGACTTACGCGGGGTGCACCGTTGTTTGGAGGATTCCTGCGCTGTACTGTGTTCTAGTATACGCTGCTTGGCTCTGGGGAGGCCAGCAATAGTGGCCGTGGAACGTTAGATTAAGTCAAGTTGCGCTTGGCTATGTTACGTTTGGTTAGGTTAGGATAAAATAGATTAGGCTTTTGTGCTGCACACTGTTATTCGGTGGATATCTGAGCCCTGCTTTGCTCTAATGTGTGCTGCTTGTATCTGGGGTGGCGAGCAGTGGTGTTCGTGGCAGGTTTGGTTCGGCTATGCTACGCTTGGTTTGTTTGGCATGGGATAACTTTTGTTAGGATGGCTTTGACCTCTGTGCTATAATATGCTATTCGATGGATCTCTGCGCTCCGCTGTGCTATAGCATATTCTGCTTGGCTACGGGGATGCCAGAAGTATTAGACTCGGCATGTTATTCTGAGACGTGTTGCTTCTTGTTATTTTGCGTTTGGCTAGGTTAAGACAGGGTAGCTTCGACTTTTGGGATATACACAGCAATTCAGTGGATTTCAGCACTCTACGTTGCTCCACTGTACTCTGCCCCACTTTGGGGAGGTCAGCAATTGCGGCCGCGGCATGTTAGGTTGAGTATGGCTACGTTTGGTTAGGCTATCTTCGCATTGGTTAGGTATGGATTGCTTTGACTTTCATGGTATAGACAGTTGTTCTGTAGAACTCTGTGCTCTGCTGTGATCCAGTGTGTTCTGCTTGGCTCTGCGGTGGCCAGAAACCGTGGTCTCGGCACTTTACTTGAGATGTATTATCCTCGGTTTCGTTACGTTGGGTTAGGTTATGATAGGGTAGCTTTGACTTTTATGCTATACACCGCTGTTTGGCCGATATCGGCGCTCACCAATGCTCTAATATGCCCTGCTGTTCTCTGTGGATGACAACAATATTATTCTCAGCACGTTATGTTTAGTTATGTTACACTTGTCTCGGCTATGTCAGTAGAGGTTAGGTTAGGACATCTTTGACTTTTGCGCCACACACTGCATTGCGGTGTATTACTGCGCTCTACTGCATGTATTGCTTGGCTCTGGAGGGGGGGGGTGGAAAGTGAGGCCTCGGCACGCTAGGATGAGATAGGGTAAGGTCGGCTTTGCCAGGATAGGATATGTTTGGTTTGGATATCTTTCGACCCTTGATCTATACACCGCTATTCGGTGGATTGCAGCTCTCTTCATTGCTCTACTGTACTGCGCTCGACTCTGTGGGTGCAGCAATAGCGGTCGTGGCGCGATAGGATGAGATATGTTACGCTTGGTTAGGTTAGATTAGTCTACGCTTGGTTAGCATGGCTTTGATTTTTGAGTTATGCACGCCTATTTGCTGGCTTTCTGCGCTCTACAGTGCTCTACTACACACTGCTCGACTCTGGGGATGCCACCATTAATGGTCATTGCTCCATAGGTTACGCTACGGTACGTTAAGTGATGTAACTCTTTGACTTCTGTGCCGCAAACTGCTATGCGGAAGATTACTGCTCCCTAATGTGCTCTAGTATGTTCTCGCTGGCTCTGGGGGCTAACAGTGGTGGTATCGGGAGGCTAGGTCGCGTTATGCTACGCTTGGCTTGGCTAGGTTAGGACATGTTAGGTCAGCATATCTTTGACTTTTGTGCTGCACACTGCTATTCTATGGACTTCTGCGCTCTAGTGTACTCTAGTACGCTCTGCTAGGCTCTGTGGAGCGCAGCAATAGCGGTCTTGGCACGTTACGTTGAGTTTGGTTACGTTCGGTAGTGTCACGGTGGATTAGGTTCGGATACGGAACCTATGACTTTTGTGCTGCAAACTGTTTCCGGTAGATTTCTGCGCTCTGCTGTGCCCCAATATGC
>NW_016909291.1:24616-33389 GCF_001483705.2 Eufriesea mexicana | reverse complement strand
TACACTGCTGTTCGGTGGATTTCTGCGCATTACTGAGTTCTAATGTGTTCTGCTCGGCACTGTGTAGGCCAGCATTGGAGGCCTTGGCTCGTTAGTATTAGTTATTGTACGCTGGTTAGGTTAGGCTTGGTCAACTTAGGTAAGCATATCTTTGACCTTTGTGCTATACACTGCCATTTGGTGGCTGTCTGCGCTCTACTGTGCTCTAGTATATCCTGCTTTGCTCCGCCGGGGCCAGCGATATTGGTCTCTGCACGTTCGGATAGGGTAGGTTGCGTCTTGTTACATGACATTTGTATATATCATGCTAGGGTAGCTTCTACTTTCGTGCTAAACACCTATATTCGGTGGGCTTCTGAGCTCTAATGTGCTCCTGTATGTTCTACTTGTCTCTGGGAGACCAGCAATAATGTTCGTGTCACGTCGGTTGTGTTACATTCCGTTTGCCTTGGTTAGATTAGGATTAGTTTGGTTAGGATGGATATGTCCTTTGTGCTATACACAGCTGTACGGTGGACTCCTCCGCTCTACTGTTCTCTAATATGTTCTGCTTCGCTCTGGGGAGGCAAGCAATAGTCCTCGCGGCACGTTAGGTTCTGTTATGCTACGTTCGGCTTGGACAGGGTAGGCTAAATTCGGTCAAGTTGTCTTTGACATTTTTGCTACACACTGATCTTCGTTGGATTTCTACGCTCTACATTGCCCTACCATGTTCTGCTCGAATCTGGGGTGCCCAGTAACAGTGGTCTCCGCACATTATGTTGAGATACGCTTCAGGTGGTTATGTTACGTTCGGTTATGGTGGGAGATGATGGCTTTGATTTTTGCGCTCTTCACTGATATTCGGGGGACTTCTGCGACCTTCATTGCTCTAATTGGCTCTGCCTGCATCTGGAGAGGACAGCAGTGGTGGTATCGGCACGTTACGTTGAGTTAATCTACGTTTTGTTAGGACAGGCTAGGTCATCTGAAGTTAAAGTATCTTTGACGTTTGTGATCTTCGCAGCAATTTGGTGGCTTCCTGCGCTCTACTATATTCTGCTCCGTTCTGGGCAGGCCAGCAACAGTGGTCATGGCACGATAGGTTTCGGTAGACTGCGTTTGGTAATGTTACCGTTGGTGTGGATAGGAGAGGATAGCTTCGACTTTTGTGCTGTACACTGCTGTACGTTGAATTTCTGCGCTCTACTGTGCTCCAATATGCCCCGCTTAGCTCTGGGGCGGTCAGAAATGGTGGCCGCGGCAGGGTAGGCTGAGACAGCATACGTTTGGTTGGGTTAAGTTAGCATTGGTTAGGTTTGGATAGCTTTGACATATGTGCTCAACACTGATATTCTGTGGACTTCTGTGCTCCACTGTGTTCTATCAAATTCTCTTTGTCTCTGGGGGTGCCAGCAGTAGTGTTCGCGTTACGTTGGGTTTAGTTATTCTACGCTCGGTTAGGTAAGGTTTGGCGTGATTATGTCTGTGTATCTTAGACTTTTGTGCAATACATTGCTACTTGTAGCTTTCTGCCCTCTACTGTGCTCTACTATACCCTGCTCGACTCTTGGGAGTCCAGCAATAGTGGTCATGGCACGATACGCTGCGATAGGCTACTTTTGGTAGTGTTACAATTGATGAGGTCAGGATAGGATAGATTTGGCTGTTGTGCTATACACTGCTGTTCGCAGGATCTCTGCGCTCTTCATTACTCTGCTACTCTCTGCTCGACCTCTGCGACGCAATAAATTGCGTCCGTGGCACTACAGGTTTTGTTGGATAGGCTAGGTTGCTTTACGTTTGATTAGGATGGCTTTCCCCTTTGGGTTATAAACTGCTATTCGGTGGATTTCTGCGCTCTACTGTGCTCCAATATGTTCTGTATGGCGCTTGGGAGGCCAGCAATAGAGGGGTCGTCCAGTTACGTTTAGTAATTCTACCTTTGGTTAGGTCAGGTTATGTCAGGTTAGGTTAGTATATCTACGACTTGTGTGCTATACAATGCGAACTTGTGGCTTTCTAAGCTCTGCTTTTCTCTGGTATATCCTGCTTGTCTCTGTGAAGCCAGCAGTAGTAGTCACTGCTCATTAGGTTGTGCTATGCTACGTTCGGTTAAGTTACGTTCTGTGATGTTAGGATTGGATAACTTGGAATTTTGTGCTGTATACTGCTGTACGCGGATTTCTGCGCTCACCAGTGATATAACATTTTCTGCTTTGACTTGGGGAGGCCAGAAATAGTAGCCGCGGCACAATAGTTTGGGATAGGTTACTTTCGGTTAGGTCAGGATAGGCTAAGTTTAGACAGGTTTACCCAGACTTTCATGCTATACACTGCTCTCCGGACAGTATCTGCGCACCACTGCGCCCTCCTTTTTCTGCTTAGCCCTCAGAATTCCAGCAGTATTGGTCTCGGCACGTAAGGTTATATCACGCTACGCATGGTCAGTTTAGGTTAGATTATGTTCGGCAAGTGTAGCTTTTGCGTTCGTGCCATACACTGTTTTCGGGTGGACCTCTGCGCTCAACAGTGCCCCACTATATTCTGCTCGGCTCTGAGGGGGCCACCGAGAGTGGTCGCGGCACGTTACGCTTAGGCAGTCTGCACTTGGTTATGCTAGGTTAGCCAGGGTTAGGTAAGGGTGGCTACGACTTTTGTGCTAAACACTGAGATTCTATGGATTTCAGCGCTCTACCGTCCTCTAATGTGTTCTGCACGTCGCTGGGGGGGCGGCAAGAGTGGCCGCGGTACGTTGTGCTGGGTTATGTTACGTTTGGTTATGCTATGGTTGGATATATAAGGATAGGTAAGCTTCGGCTTTTGTGCTATACACTGCTATTCTGTGTACTTCTGCAGTCTAGTGTGCTCTAGCATGCTCTGCTTGTCTCTGGAACGGCCGCAATAGTTTCTCGGCACATTACGTTGAGATGTGCTACGACTGGTTTTGTTAAGATAGCTCAGGTAAGGTTTGAATATCTTTGACTTTATGGCCATACACGTCAATGCGGTGTATTCCTGCGCTCTACTGTGGTTTAGTATACTCTGCTTGGCTATGGGGATGCCAGCAGCAGTAGTTTGGTCCGGATTTCCTTGACCTTTGTGGTATACACTGCTATTCGGTGCATTTCCGCGCTGTACATTGCTCTACCATACTCCGCTCGAATCTGGTAAGGCGAGAAGTAATGGCAGTGGCAAGTTGGTTTGAGCTATGTTATGATTGGTTAGGTTAGGTTTGGCAATGTTTGGCTAGGACAACTCTGACATTCGCGCGATATAGTGTTATTCGGCGGATTTCTGCGATCTACTCAGCTCTACAACATTCTGCTTTACTCTGGGAATGTCAGGAGCAGTGTTCGCGGCAGGTTACGTTGAGATATGCTGCGTTTGATAATGTAAGGTTAGGTAATGTTAGGCTACGATATCTGCGGCTTTTGCGTTATTCACTGCAATACGGTTGATTCCTGCTCTCAACTGTGCTAGAGTACATGCCGCTTGTCTCTGTGGAGGCAAGAAGTTGTGGTCTCGTCGTGTTCTTTATGTTTAGGTTTCATTTGCATCTGTTACGTTTGGCTAGCTTAGGACAGGTTACTCTATGTTTTGCGATATACACCGCTATTCATCGGATATCTGCGCTCTAATGTGCTCCAATATGCTTTGCTTGGCCCCAAGGAGGCCATTAATAGAGGTTGCTGCATATGATATTGTGTTAGGGTTTGTTCGCTTAGTCTAGGTTTGCGGCAGCCTCGACTTCTGTGCTATACATTGCCATTCGTTGGATTTCTGCTTTCTACTGTACTCTAGTATGTTCCGCTTGTATCTGGGGATCCCAGCAATATATGTCTCATCGCGTTATATTGAGTTACGCTAGGTTTGGATAGGTTAGGTTAGGTCATGTTAGGCTAGGGTATCTTCACCTTTGTGCTTTGCACCGCAATGCGGTGTATTCTGCGCTCCACTGTGCTTTAGTATATTCTGCTTGGCTCTGAGGAGCCCAGCAAAATTGGTCTCGGCACCTTAGGCTGAGTTAGGTTGCGTTCGGATAGTTTCGGTTAGGTTAAGTTCGGTTGGAATAGCTTTGACTTTCGCGCTATAAACTGTTGTTCAGTGGATTTCTGCGCTCGTCTGTGCTCTACTATATTCTGCTTGTCCCTGGGGAGGCCACCGATAGTGGTCGCGGCACGTTATGTCGGGGTAGGCTACGTTTCGTTAGGTTCTGCTAGCTTGGGTTGGGTTTTGATACATGTGACATTTGTGCCATACGCTGCGATTCAATTCAATTCTGCGCTCTACTGTCCTCTAGTAATTTCTGCTCGACTCTGTGGAAGCAAGCGATTGTGGTCGCGGTACGTTAGTTTGAGTTGTGTTACGATTGGTTATGTCAAGATTGCATATATTAGTATAGGATTGCATTGAATTTTGTGCCATACACTACTATTCGGGGGATTTCTACGCTCTAGCGTGCTCTAGTGTGTTCTGCTTCGCACTGGGGAGGACAGCAATAGTGGTCTCTGCACGTTATGTGGAGTTGGGCTACGATTGGCTAAGTTAGGTTAGGTCAGGCTTGGTTTGGTTATTTTCGACTTTTTTGATGTACACTCCAGCGCGTTGGATCTCTGCGCACTACTGTGCTCTGGTACATTCTGCTTGCCTCTGCGGAGGCCAGCAATAGATGTCTCGCCGTGTTAGGTTGAGTTAGGTTTCGTTCGTCAATGCTACGTTTGGCTAAGTCAGGATAGGCTATTTTGACTTTTGTGCTATACACTGCTATTCGCAGGATGTCTGGGACCTATTATGATCTAATATGCTCCGACTGTCTCTATGGTGGTCAGTAATAGTGGTCCCGGCACTCTAGGTTGTGCTAGATTACTTAACGTCGGGTTCGGTTAGAATGGTTTGGTTAGGATTTTTTTGACGTTTGTGATGTACACTGCCACACGGTGCATTTCCACGCTCTACATTGCTCTCCTATACTCCGCTCGACTCTGGGGAGGCGAGCAGTGGTGGTCGTGGCATATTAGTTTGAGTTAGGTTACGTTTGGTTTCATTAGGCTAGGTTATGTTTGGTTAGGATAGCTCTGACTTCCGTAACATACCCTGTTATGTGGTGGGCTCCTGTGATATACTGTGCTCTACCGTATTCTTCTTGGCTTTTGGAAAAACTGCGTCAGTGTTCGCGGCACGTTTTGTTGAGTTATGTTACGTTCCGTTAGATTCGTCTATGGCAGGTTGTGTCAGTTAATCTCCAAATTTTGTGCTTTTCACTGCAATACGGTTGATTCATGCGCACTACTGTGCTCTACTACATACTGATTTCCTCTGTGGAGGCCAGCAACCGTGGCCTCGTAATGTTAGTTTGAGCTATGTTACGTTTGTATGTGTTACGTTTAGCAATGTTAGGACAGGTAACTTTGACTTTTGTTTCACTTTTGTGCTTTGCACTGCAATGCGGTGTATTCTGCGCTCTACTGTGCTCTAGTGTACTCTGCTAGGCTGAGGGGAGGCCAGAAATTGTGGTCGCGTTGCTTTATATTGAGATATGTTTCGTCTGGTTGTGTTACGATTGACTCTGTTAGGATAAGGTAGCTTCGGCTTTTGTGTTATAAAGTGCAATGCGGCGGATTTCTGCGCTCTACAGTGTTCTAACATATTCTGCTTGGCTCTGCGGAGCCCTGACTGTGGAGTTAGGTTACGTTCGGATAGTATAGGTTAGGTTAAGTTCGGTAGGGATAGCTGTGACTTTCACGCTATAAACTGCTGTTCGGTTGATTTCTGCGCTCGTCTGTGCTCTACTATATTCTGCTTGTCCTTGGGGAGGCCACCAATAGTTGTCGCGGCACGTTATGTCGGAGTAGGCTACGCTTGGTTAGGTTCTGTTCGCTTGGGTTGAGTTTCGATACATATGACTTTTGTGCCATACACTGCGGTTCTATTCATTTCTGCGCTCTACTGCCTTCCAGTGAGTTCTGCTCAACTCTGGGGAGACCAGCAATTGTGATCGCGGTACGTTAGTTTGAGTTGTGTTACGATTGGTTATGTAATGATTGGATACATTAGGACAGGATTGAATCGACTTTTGTGCTATACACTGCTATTCGGGGGATTTCTACGCTCTAGCGTGCTCTAGTGTGTTCTGCTTCGCACTGGGGAGGACAGCAATAGTGGTCTCTGCACGTTATGTGGAGTTGGGCTACGATTGGCTAAGTTAGGTTAGGTCAGGCTTGGTTTGGTTATTTTCGACTTTTTTGATGTACACTCCAGCGCGTTGGATCTCTGCGCACTACTGTGCTCTGGTACATTCTGCTTGCCTCTGCGGAGGCCAGCAATAGATGTCTCGCCGTGTTAGGTTGAGTTAGGTTTCGTTCGTCAATGCTACGTTTGGCTAAGTCAGGATAGGCTATTTTGACTTTTGTGCTATACACTGCTATTCGCAGGATGTCTGGGACCTATTATGATCTAATATGCTCCGACTGTCTCTATGGTGGTCAGTAATAGTGGTCCCGGCACTCTAGGTTGTGCTAGATTACTTAACGTCGGGTTCGGTTAGAATGGTTTGGTTAGGATTTTTTTGACGTTTGTGATGTACACTGCCACACGGTGCATTTCCACGCTCTACATTGCTCTCCTATACTCCGCTCGACTCTGGGGAGGCGAGCAGTGGTGGTCGTGGCATATTAGTTTGAGTTAGGTTACGTTTGGTTTCATTAGGCTAGGTTATGTTTGGTTAGGATAGCTCTGACTTCCGTAACATACCCTGTTATGTGGTGGGCTCCTGTGATATACTGTGCTCTACCGTATTCTTCTTGGCTTTTGGAAAAACTGCGTCAGTGTTCGCGGCACGTTTTGTTGAGTTATGTTACGTTCCGTTAGATTCGTCTATGGCAGGTTGTGTCAGTTAATCTCCAAATTTTGTGCTTTTCACTGCAATACGGTTGATTCATGCGCACTACTGTGCTCTACTACATACTGATTTCCTCTGTGGAGGCCAGCAACCGTGGCCTCGTAATGTTAGTTTGAGCTATGTTACGTTTGTATGTGTTACGTTTAGCAATGTTAGGACAGGTAACTTTGACTTTTGTGCCTTACACTGCTATTGGGTGGATTTCTGTGATCTACTGTACTCTACCGCATTCTGGTTTGCCCTACCGAGGCCAGGAGCAGTTGTGGCGTTACGTCATATTGAGATATGCTACGTTCGCTTAAGTGAGATTAGGTCAAGTGTTGTTACCATACCTACGGCTTTTTTGCTGTTCATAGCAAAGCGGTGGATTTCTGCGATCTACTGCGCTCTAATATGCTCCGCGTGGCTCTGGAGAAGCCTGCAATATTGGTCTCGTCTGATTGTGTAGAGTTACACTACGTTTGGAGAGGTTCGGTTAGGACGTGTTAGATCAGGGTATGTTTGACTTTTGCGCTGTACGCTGCAATGAGGTGGGTTTCTGCGCTCTGCTGCGCTCTAACATATCCTGCTTGGCGCTTGGCAGGCCAACAATAGTGGTCTCAGCATGTTAGACTCAGATATGATACGTTCGGTTGTGTTACGTTTGGTGATGTTAGGTTAGGGTGATACGTTCGGTTGTGTTACGTTTGGTTATGTTAGCTTAGGCTCTTGTGCTGTACACTGTCATCCACGGATTTCCGAGCTCTGCTTTGTTCTAATATTTTACGCTTCGCCCTGGGGAGGCCAGCAATACTTGTCTCGGAACGTTAGGCTGTGTTAAGTTACGTTTGGTTATTGGGATTGTATATATTATGATAGGGGTGCTTCGACTATTGTGCTATACACTGCTACTGCGTGTATTTCTGCGCTCTAGTGTGCTCTGGTATGTTCTGCTCGTCTCTTGGTAGCGCATCAATAGTGGTCTTGGCACGTTGTGTTGAGTTAGGCAAGGTGGGGTAGGGTTCCGTGTCTTTGTATTTCTTGCTGTACACTTCAATGCGGTGGATTTCTGCGCTCTGCTGTGCTCTAGTATACTCTGCTCGGCTCTGCGGTAGCCAGTAATAATGGTATCGACACCTTAGGTTGAGTTAGGTTGCGTTTCGTTGAGCTAGGATAAGAAGGTTTTGGTTAGGATATCTTTGACGCTTGTGCTATACACTGATATACGGATGATCTCCCATCTCTACATTTCTCTACTCTTCTCTGCTCGTCTATGGAGTGGCGATCAGTAGATGTAGCGGCACGTCAGTTTGGGATAGGTTAAGCTTGGTTTGGTTATGTTAGGCTAAGTTTGGTCAGGATAGCTTCGACTTTCGTGCTATACACTGCAATGCTGTGGATTTCTGTCTCCTCCAATGCTCTAGTATCTTCTGCCTGGCACTGGGGATGCCAGCAATATTGTTCTCGACACTCCATTCTGAGTTACACTATCGTTGGGTAGGTTACGTCGGGCCAAGTTTGGTCAGGGTATCCTTCACTTTTGTGCTATGCACTGCAATGATGTTGTTTCCTGCGCTCTACAGTGGTATAGTATATTCTGCTTGGCTCTGGGAAGGCGTGCAATGGTGGTCTCGGCGCGTTAGGTTCAGAAAGATTACGTGTGTTTATGCTACGGTTGGTATAATTAGGATACGATAGCCATGACTTTTGCGCTATGCACTGCTATTCGGGGGATTTCTCCTATCTAGCGTGCTCCAATATGTTCTGCTTGGATCCGTGAAGGCCTGCAATATTGGACTCGTCACGTTATGTTATCCTGCACAACGTTTGTGTCGGTTAGGTTAGGTGAGCTTTGGTCAGGATATGTTTGACTCTTGCGGTATACACTGCTATTCGGAGGATTTCTGCCTACTA
>NW_016909291.1:18400-22916 GCF_001483705.2 Eufriesea mexicana | reverse complement strand
GGGGGGTAGCAATAGTGGTCGTGGAACGTTAAGCTGAGTTTGGATACGTTTGGTTATGTTAAGATTAGTTAGGTTATGAGAGTATAGCTCGGACTTTAGTGCTATATTAGGTGGACCTCTTCGCCCTACTAGGCTCCAATATTTTCGGATTGGCTCTGGGAAGGCCGGCAATGGTGGTCTGGGCACGTTACGTTGAATCAGGTTACGATGTGTATGTGTATGTATGTAGTGTATGTTAGACGATGTTTGGTACGGGTAGCGATAACTTTCGCTCTGTACACTGATATATGGTGGATTTCTGCGCTCTACTCCACCCTCGTATATCCTGCTTGGCTCAGGGGTGGGTACCAATAGCGGTCCAGTCACGATTGTTTGAGCTATGCTACATTTGTTCATGTTGCGTTTGTTTGGGTTAGGTTGGTGCAGCTTTGACTTTACTGTTGTACACTGCGATTGTATGGATACCTGCGTTCTACTCTCCAATAATATGTTCTGCTTGGCTATGTGGAGGCCTGCAATAGTTGTCGCGGCACGGTAGGTTGAGTTAGCTTACGTTTAATTATATTACGGTTCGTAAGTTTGTGAGAGGATAGCTTTGACTTTAGTGACATAGTCCGCTATTAGTTTGACTACAGCGCCCCACAGAGCTCTGATATCTTCAGCATTGATATGGGAAGGCCAGCAATAGTGGCATCGGCTCGATACGTTCACACAGGATACGTCCGGTTTGGTTGGGTTAGGCTAAGTCTGGTTAGGGCAGCTTTATCTTTTGTGCGGTACACTGCTCTTCGGTGGACTTCTCTTTTCTACTGTGCCCTAGCAAGTCCTGCTTCGCTCTCGGGAGCGTAACAACAGCGGCCTCGTCGCGTTAGTTTGTGCTTCGCTATGTTTGGCCTTGTGCTGTTGGCTTGGGTTGAAATCGGGTGGCTTAGACTTTTCTGATATACACTGCTATTCTATGGATCTCTGCGTTCTACCCTCCACTGAAGTGTCCTGCTTTGTTCTGGGGAGGCCAGCAATAGTTGTCACGGCACGTTACGATGTGTCAGTTTACGATTGGTTATGTTACGATTGGATATGTTGGGAGAGGATAGCTCTGACTGTAGTCCGTTTTTAGGTGCACCTCGACGCCCTACTGGGCAATAATATTTTCGTCTTGGCTCTGCGAAAGCCATCAGTGTCGGTCTCGGCACGTTACGATAAATCAGGTTACGATGGGTTAGGTTGGGTTACACTTTGTTTGGGTTGTGTAGCTTTAACTCTCGTTCTGTACACCGATGTAAGGTGCATTTCTGCGCTCTACTCTTCTCTAGCATATCCTGCTTGCCTCTTGGTAGGGCAGCATTAGCGGTCCTGGCACGCTACGTTGCCTGTGCCTGGCTGTCTGGCTATGCTCTGTCAGTTTGGGTTTGGATTGGGTAGCATAGAGTTTTCTGATGTACACGGCGATTATATGGTTTTCTGCGCTCTACTCTCCACTAACGTGTTCCAATTGACTCTCTGGAGGCCAGCAGTAGTGGTCGCGGCGCGTTAGGTTGAGTTCGGTTCCGTTCGGATATGTTACGTTTCGTTAGGTTACGAGAGGATAGCATTGACGTTAGTGCTATAGATTGCCATTATTTGGACCTCTGCGCCCTAGAGTGGTCTAATAATTTTAGTTGGCTATGGAACGGCCAGCAATAGTGTTCTCGGCACGTTATGTTGTGTCAGGTTACGTTCGCTTAGGTTGGGTTACGCTGTGTTTGATTAGAATAGCTTCATCTATTGTGCTGCACACTGCTGTTCGGTGCTTATCTGCCCTCCATTGTCCTTTAGTATGTCCTGCTTGGATGTGGGACGGCAGCAATAGCGTTCCAGGCACGGTGCGTTGAGTTATGCCAAGTTTGGTTGTCTTGTATTGGTTTGGGTTAGGTTTGTGCAGCTATGTGTTTTCCGGTATACACTGCGATTCTATGGATTTTTGCATTCCACTTTCCCCTAATGTCTTCTGCTTGGCTCTGGGTGGGCCAGTATTTGTGGTCCCACAACTTTAGGTTGGGTCATGTTACGTTTCGTAATATTTCGATTGATTGGGATAGGAGGGGATAGCTGCGACTTTAGTGACAAAGCATGCTATTAGGCAGATTTCTGCACCCTACAATGCACTAATGTCTACAGTTTGGCTCTGCGGAGGCCAGCAATAGTGGTCTCGGCGCGTTAAGTTGTGTTAAGATACGTTCGCTTGTGTTACCATTGGTTAAGTTAGGAGAAGATTGCTTTGACTTTAACGCTGTAGCTTGCTATTAGGTGGAATCTGCGCCCTGCAGTGCCCTAACGTTTTCAGCTTGGTTCTGGGGAGGCTAGTAAAAGTGTCCTCTGCACGTTACGCTGAGTCAAGTTACGCCCGGTTAGGTTGGGTTAGGCAAGATTTGGTTAGTGTCGCTTCACCGTTTGCGCCGTACACAGCTATTCGGTGAACTTCTGGGCTCTACTGTGCTGTAATATGTCCTGCCGGGCACTGGGGAGGGCAGCAATTTCTGTCTCAGCACGATAGGTTGAGTTAGGCTACGTTTGGCTATGTTCCGCTGGTGTGGGTTAGGCTTGGGTAGCTACGACTTTACCGATATACACTCCGACTGTATGGTTTTCTGCTTTCCACTATCCACCAATGTGCTCTGCTTGGCTTTGTCGAGGCCAGCAATAGTGGTCGCGGCACGTTAGGTTGAGACAGGTTACGTTCGGTTAGATTGGGTGAGGCTAAGTTTGATCAGGACAGCTTTAACTTTTGTGCTGTACGCTATACTTCGGAGGATTTCTGCCCTCTACCGTGCTCTAGCATGTCCCGCTTGGCCATGGGGAGGGCAGCATTGGCGCTCTTGGCACGTTAGGGTGATTTACGCTATGATTGTATATCTTGTGTTGCTTTGGCTTGGGTTTGGGCAACTATGAGTTTTCTGATAAACACTGCGTTTCTATGGATCTCTGCGTTCCACTATCCACTAATTTTTTCTGCTTGGCTCTGGGTAGGCCAGCAACAGTGGTCCCGGGACGTTATTTTGAGCTGAGTTACGTTTGGTAATGTCACGGTTGGTTGGGTTTGGAGAGGTTACCTGCGACCTTGGTGATATAGTCCGCTATTAGACAGATTTCTGCGCCCTGCGGTGCTCTAATGCTTTCTGCTTGACTCTGGGAATGACAGCAATAGTGGCCTCGGCACGTGATGTTCGGTCAGGTTACGACCGGTTAGGTTCGGTTAGGCAACGATTGGTTAGGATAGCTTAAACTTTTGTGCCGTACGCTGCTCTTCCATGGATTTCTGCCCACTGCTGTGCTCTAGTACGTCCTACTTGGTCCTGGGAATGGCAGCAATAGCGGTTTCGTCACGTCTGGTTGAGTTAGGCTATGTTCGGTTATGTTCCGTTCGTTTGGGTTAGGTACGAGTAGCTTTGACTTTACTGATATACACTGCGATTCAATGTATTTCTGCCTTCTGCACTCCACAAACATGCTCTGCTTGGCTCTGGGCGGCCAGCGGTAGTGGTCACGGCACGTAAAGTTGAGTTAGGCTACGTTTGGGTA
Organism: Eufriesea mexicana; assembly: GCF_001483705.2. Classification (NCBI taxonomy): domain Eukaryota; kingdom Metazoa; phylum Arthropoda; class Insecta; order Hymenoptera; family Apidae; genus Eufriesea; species Eufriesea mexicana. The sequence continues at coordinate 19,358 of NW_016909291.1, read as the reverse complement.
TGTTACAATCGGTAAAGTTAAGGGAGGACATATTTGACTTTTGAGCCATGGTCCGCGATTAGGTGAATCTCTACACCATATTGTGCTCTAATATTATCAGCTTGGCTATGGGGAGGCCAGCAATATTGCTCCCGGCTCGTTAGGTTAAGTTACGTTACGGTTATGGTACGGTTAGTTAGGTTGGAGAGGATAGCTGTGACTTTAGTGCTATTGTCTGCTATTAGGCGGATTTCTGAGCCTTACGGTGCTTTAATGTTTTCAGCATGGCCCTGGCAAGGCCAGCAATGGTTCTCACGGCACGCTATGTTTAGTCAGGTTACATTCGGTTATGTCGGATCAGGCTATGTTTGGTCAGGATAGCCTTATCTTTTGCGCTGCACACTGCTATTCGATGGATTTCTGCGCTCCGCTGTGCTCTAGTATGTCCAGCTTAGCTCTGGGGACGGCAAAAGTGGCTGCATCGGCACGTAAGTTTGAGTTATGTTACGTTTGGTTATGTTACGGTTTGTTCGATTAGGAGAGGATAGCTTTGACTTTAGTGCTACATACTGCTTTCGGTGGATTTACCCGCTCCACTGTGCGCGATAATGCTCTGCTTTGCCCTGGGGAGGCCAGATATACGGGCCGCGGCATGCTTGGTTTTCTAGGTTACGTATGGTTAGTTTATGTTTGCACGGTTATGGTTCGGATACCTTTGATTTTCCTGCCATACGCTGCGATTTTATGAATTTCTATGCCCTACTCTCCTCGAACAATTTCTGCATGGCCCTGGGGAGGCCAGGAGTATTTGTCCCGGCACGTTGGTCTGAGTTAATTTGCGCTAGGTTGTGTTGCGTTTGGTTAGGTTAGGACGGGATAGCTTTGTCTCTTGTGCTATACACGGATATTCGACGGATTCCTGTGCACTCCGTTGCTCTACTATACCCTGTTCGACCCTCGAGAGTCCAGCAGTAGTGGT
>NW_016909291.1:14212-18272 GCF_001483705.2 Eufriesea mexicana | reverse complement strand
CCTGCCCTTTACTGCGCTCCCTTCCAATCCGCTTGACCCTGTGGAGGCCAGAATTTGTGTTCGCGGTACATTATTTTGAGATTGCTATGTCAGGTTTGGATATGTTTGCTTGGGCTTGGTTTTGGCATCTTTGACTATTCTGCTTCACACGCTTTTCTATGAATTTCTGCGCTCTGCTCTCCACTGATATGTTCTGCCCGGCTCTGGGGAGGCCAGCAATAGTGGCGGCGGCACGTCAGGTAGTGTTTCGTTACGTTTGGTAATGTTACGATTGGTTAGGTTAGGACAAGGTAGTTATGACTTTTGAGATGTAGGCTGCCATTAGGTGGGTTCCTACGCCCTATATTGCTCTACAATACACTGATCGTTTCTGGGGACGCCAGGAATAGTGGTCCCGGCATGTTAGCTTTGATTAGGCTGCGTATGGCTAGGTTATGTCTTCTCTGGTCATTTTCGGATAGATTTGACTTTCGGGGTATACACTGTTATTCTGTGAATTTCAGCTCTCTACTGTGCTCCACTATACTCTACTCGAACCTGGGAAGGCCAGTAAGAGTGGTCTAGGCACGTTAGGCCTTGTTAGGTTACGTTCGATTATGTTACGTTATGTTATGACGGGACAGGACAAATCTGACTTTTGTGATATACACTTCTATTCGGAGGATTTCCGCGCTCTTGGCTGCTCTACTATACTGTACTGGACTCTGGGGTTGCCCGCAATAATGGTCCAGGCATATTAAGATGAGTTGGATTGCGTTTTGCTATATTGGTTTATGTTGGTTTAGGAAGGGATCTATTCGTCCTTTATTCTACATAAGCTATTCTATGGACTCTTGCGTTCTACTGTGCGCTATCGCACTCTGCTCGTCTCCTGGGACGCCAGGAATGGTGGTCGCGGCACGATGGATTTAGCTATTCTACGTTCGGCTAGGTAAGGTTTATTTAGGTTAGGATAGGGTAGCTGGACTTTTGTGCTGTACACTGCTATTCTGTGGACATCTGCGCTCTACGTTGGTCTACTATAATATGCTCAACTCTCCGAAGGCCAGCGCTCGTGTTCGCGGCCGGCTACGTTGGGCTAGAGAAAGCTGAGTTGGGTCAGGTTACGTTGCGTTTGGTCAGGAAAGCTTTTACTCTTGCGCTGCACACTTCTGCTCTATGGACTTCTGCGCTCTACTGTGCGCTATCACACTCTGCGTGACTCTGGGCACGCCAGGAATGGAGGTCTTGGAACGTTAGTTTGGGTCACTCTACGCTTGGTTAGGCTAGGTTTTGTTATATTTGTCTGGGATGGCTTATAATTTTGCGCCATCCGCTGCTGTTCGGTTGATTTCTATGCTGTACGGTGATCTGATATTCTCTTTTTTGCGCTGGCGGTATAGAAGTTGTGGCTGCCGCGCGTTGGGTCGAGATATGTCACGTTTTGTTGGGGCAGCCTTCTTTGTGCTGGGTTAGGGTATCTTTGACTTTGGCGCTATACGCTGCCATTCTCTGGACTTCTGCGTTCTACCCCCCTCTAATATGCTCTTCTTTGCTCTGAGGAGGGCGTGCCGTGGTACGTTAGGTTGAGTTAGGTTACGTTCGGATAGGTTAGGTTAGGTTAGGCTTGGTTAGGATAACTTTGACTTTCGTTCTATGCACAGAAATTCGGGGGACTCATGCCTTCTACTGCGCTCTACTCTAATCTGCTAGATCCCGGGGAGACCAGCAATAGTGTTCGCGGCACGTTATGTTGACTTTGCCTAGGTTAGGTCAGGTTAAGTTGATTTGCGTTATGTTTGGGTACCTTTGACTTTCCTGCCGTACACTGAGACCCTACGCATTGCTGCGCTCTGCTCTCCTATAATATGTTCTACATGGCTCTGGCGTGGCCGGCAATAGTGGTCGCAGCAGGTTAGGTTGAGTTGGTTTGCGTTTGGTTACGTAAGGTTATGTTGGGTTAGGTTAGAATAGCTTTTACTTCTGTGATACACACAGCTATTATATGGACTTCTGCGCTCTAATGTTCGCTATCACCCTCTGCTTGTGTTCGGGGACCCCAGGAATGGTGGACGTGGTACGTTATTCTGAGTTATGCTACGTTTGGTTATGTGAGGTTTGGTTAGGTTAGGATAGGATAGCTTTGACTTTTGTGCTGTACACTGCTATTCGGTGTAGCTGTGCGCTCTACCGTTCTCTTATATGCTCTGCTTGGCCCTGGGGAGGCCAGCAGTTGGTGTCTCAGCTCGTTACGCTTAGTTATTCTAGGTTTGGTTACGTCAGGTTAGGACAGGTTAGGTAAGGATGTCTTTGACTATTGTGCTATGCACTTCCGTTCGGCGGCTTTCTGCGATCTACTGTGCACTAGTGTATTCTGCTTGGCTATTGGGTGGCCAGCAATAGTGGTTTCGGCTCGTTTGTTTAAGTTGCGTCCGATTGTGCTACGTTTGGATAGGGTATGACAGGATATCTTCGACTCTTGTGCTATACACAGCTTGTCCCTCAATTTCTGCGCTTTACTGTGCTCTAACATGCTCTGCGTTCCTCTGGGGAGGCCGGCGGTGGAGGCATCGGAACGTTAGTTTGTGTTAGGCTGCCATTGCTTAGGATAGGTTATGTCCGGTCGGGTTTGGGTACGGTCGGGTTTGGGTACCGTCGGCCTTTGTGCTTTACACTTTAGTGCGGCGGATTTCTGCGCTCCAATGTGCTCTAGCATATTCTGCCTTGCTCAGCTGTTGTCAGCAATAGTGAACTTTATCCTCACCAAACCTATCTGAATCTAACGCGGCCGAACGTAACCTAACCCAACCTAACATGCCGCGACTACAGTTTGCGGCCTGCAGGGCGCCCAGAGGAACATATTTGTGGAGAGCGGATCGCAGAAATCCCTAGAATAGCAGTGTGTAGCAGAAAAGCCAAAGCTACCGTACCCAAAGCCAAACTAATCTAAACTTACCGAAAGTAACACAGCTCAACGTAACGTGACGCGGCCACTGCTGCTGACGCCACCAGATGCATGCAGAACATATTACAGGAGAGTAGATCGCCGAAATCCAGAGGTAAGCAGTGCATGGTAGAAAAGTCGAAGCTACCCTAACATGACCGAAACGAACTTAACAAAGCCAAACGCAAACTATCTCTGCCTAACGTGCCGAAACCACAGTTGCTGGCCTCCCAAGAGCCTGGCAGCACGTATTAGATGAGAGAGGAGCGAAGAAATCTAGAGAATAGCAGTGTATAGCACAAAAATCGATGCGACCCTAATCAAACATAACCAAACCTAACGTATACAAACATAACCCATCACAACATATGTTGCTGAGACCACTATTGCTGGCACCACATAGCCAAGCAGAGAATATTAGTGCAATGCAGACCGCAGAAATCCACCCTATAGAGGTGTACATCACGAAAGTCAAAGCTATCCTATCCTAACCTAACCTAACGTAGTATAACCAAGCATAAGCTGACTCCACATAACCGACCTACACCACTGTTGCTGACCTCCCCAGAGCCAAGCTGAATAGGTTACAGCACAGAAGATAAGAGACATCCGCGGCGTTTCAGTGTATAGCACAGAAGTAGACGGTGCCATATCCCTCCTTGACCTAACCTAACCTAACAGAACTTTGGTTAAGACAACCTAACGTACAGAGGCCATAATTGCTGGCACCCGCAGAGAAAAGCAGAACGTATTAGAGCACTGCAGAGTGCAGAAATACAGGATTGCTGTGTACAACACGATAGTCATAGCTACCACAGACGAACCAAACCAAACATAACATAGCCAAACGCAACCTAACACGACCTAACGTACCGCTATCACTATTGCTTGCCTCCACAAAGACAAGCGGTGCATATTGGTGGAGCGTAGATCGCAGAAATCCATAGAAACGCAGTGTAAAGCACAAAAGTGAAAGCTACCTCATCGTAACATAACCAAACGTAACGCGGCCGAACGTAAGATAACACAACCTAACGTGCCGAGAACATTGCTGCTGGCCTCCCCAGATACAAGCAGAATATTCAAGAGCACAGCGCAGCGCTGAACGTAACCGCATTGCAGCGTATAGCTTAAGAG
>NW_016909291.1:6576-9127 GCF_001483705.2 Eufriesea mexicana | reverse complement strand
TGCCTCCACAGAGCCAAGCGGTACATATTGGTGGAGCGTAGATCGCAGAAATCCATAGAAACGCAGTGTAAAGCACAAAAGTGAAAGCTACCTCATCGTAACATAACCAAACGTAACGCGGCCGAACGTAAGATAACACAACCTAACGTGCCGAGAACATTGCTGCTGGCCTCCCCAGATACAAGCAGAATATTCAAGAGCACAGCGCAGCGCTGAACGTAACCGCATTGCAGCGTATAGCTTAAGAGTCGAAGACATCCTAACCTATGCACGCCAATTGAAACATTGCCAACCCCAAACGATATCAAACTAACGTGCCGCGACCACTATTCCTGGCGACCCCAGAGCCACGCAGAATACACTGGAGCAATGCAGAGCGCAGAATACGGCCAAATAGCAGTGTATAGGGCAATAGGCAAAGCTATCCTAACCAAACCTATCCCAACCTTACATAACCACGTATAACGTAACACAAAGAAACGTGCCGCGACCACCATTACCGGCCTCTGAAGAGCCTAGCGAAAGATATTAGACGACAGCGGAGCGCAGAAATCCATAGATCAGCAGCGTACAGCGGAGAAGTCAAACTCACTCACACGCTCCCAAGTTAACCTAACACAGACGAACGTAACCTGTCTCGAACTAACGTGCCGAGATCACTGCTGCTGGACTCTCCAGAGAGGAGCGGTGTACGCTACAGCAAAGTAGAGCGTAGAAACCAACCGAACAGCAGCTCACAGCACAAAAGGCAAAGCTATCCTTAGCAAACTTATCCCAACCTTACGTAACCAAACGCAACATAACTCAACCTTACGTACCACGACCACTATTCATGGCCTCCACAAAGCCAAGCAGAGCAAATTAGAGGAGAGCTATATATAGGAAACTATACCATAGCATTTTACATCAAACAAGTCAAGGGTATCCTAACCTAACCCAAGCTAACCTAACCCAAACTAACTTAACCTAACCAATCATAACATGACTCATCCTAAAGTGCCGTGGCCACTGTTGCTGTCCTACACAGAGCCAAGCAGAACAGACGAGAGCAATGTATAGAGCAGGAACCGAACAAATAGCGGTGTATAGCACAGAAGCTAAAGCTATTCTAACAAAACGTATCCTAACCTAAACTAACCAAACGTAACATGACTCCATATAACGTGCCACGACCTCTATTGTTGGCGTACCCAGAGACATGCAGAATGTGAAAGTGCACATTCGGGAGCAGAGATCCTTACAATGGCAATATGTAGCACGAGGGACGCAGCAGCCCTACCGTAACCCAGCCTAACTTAGCCTTCCCAAACGTAATCTGACACAACCTAACTTGGCGCGACTCAATATTGCTGGCCTCCATAGTACCGAGCAGAACATATTAGATGAGGGTGGAGCGCAGAAATGCATAGAATAGCAGTGAACAGGGGAAAAGTCATAGATATCCTGACCTAACCAAAAGCAACATATACAAACCAGGCATGACATAACTCGACCTGACGATCGGAGACCGCCGTTGCAGGCCTCCACAGAGCAAAGCAGAATATTCCAGGGCTATGAAGAGCGCAGAGAACGGCCGAATAGCAGCGTATAGCACAAAAGCCAAATCCACTGTTACCAAACCTATCCTAACCTAACCCGGTGATCGTAACCAAACTCAAACTAACATACCGCGCAATCTATTGCTGGCGTCCCCACAGACATGCAGAAAGCGACAGAGCGCAGTGCGACGCAGAAATCAATGGAATGGCTGCGAGGAGAGCAAGTGTCGGAGCTATCCTACATAACCCAACAGAACCTAGCCTAGCCAAACGTTATCTCTCTGAAACTGACATGCCGCGACCACCGCTTCCGGCCGCCCCAGATCCGAGCGGAGCATATTAGAGGAGAGTAGAGCGCAGATGTTCATAGATTAGAAGTGTATAGCAGAAATGTCAAGGTTATCCTGATATAACCCAAACTAACCGTACCTATACGAACGTAAAATCACTAAACGCATCGTGCCGCGACCACCATTGCTGGCGTCCACAGAGACACGTAGAGCATAATAGATGAGAGTGGAGCACTGAAATCCATAGATTAGCTGTGTATAGTTGAAAAGTCGAAGCTACTCTAACCTAACCCCAACCATCCGAACCGCACCAAACGTAATATAGCTCAAGCTAACGCGCCGACACCACTCTTTCTGGCCTCCCGAAAGCCAAGCAGAATATACCAGGGCATTGTAGAGCGCAGAATTCTACCGAATAGCAGTGTATGGCACTGAAGCCAAAGCTATCATAATAAACCCACCTCAACTGAACCTAACCCAACGAAATCTACCCAAATCTAACCTGACGGGACTCCCATTACTGGGCTCCCCAGTGCCAAGCAGAACATATTTGAGAGGAGCATAGCGCAGAAATCCATAGCATAGCGGAGTATAGTGGAAAAGACATAGCTACCCAAACCTAAGCCAAGCAAATTTAACCTACCTTTCGTAATATGACTCAGCACAGCGTGCCGCAGCCACACTCGCTGGCGTCCGCAGAGACACGGCAAATACGATACAGAA
>NW_016909291.1:4305-5744 GCF_001483705.2 Eufriesea mexicana | reverse complement strand
AGACCAGAGCGGAGTAGATCGCAGAAATCGGCAGCATTGCAGCGTATAGCAAAGTAATGAAAGCTATCCTACCCTAACGTATCCAACCGTAACATGGCCGAACGAAACCGAGGTCAACCTATCGTGCCGCGGACACTATTGCTGGCCCCCACATAGAAAAGCAGAATATAGTAGAGGGGAGTAGATCACAGAAATCTATAGAATCGCATTGAATAGCAGAAAAGCCAAGGCAATCCAAACCTAACACAAACTAACGCAACCTAACTAAACGTAGACTAACTCAACATAACGTGCCGCGACCACTACTCATTGCGTCCCCAGAGACATACAGAACATATTACAGAAGAGTGGAGCACAGAAATCCATTTATTAGCTGTGTATAGCAGAAAGTCAATGCTATCTCATCCTACCCAAAACTAGCCTTAACTAAGCAAACGTTATCTAACTCAGCCTGACGTGCTGAGGCCACTGTTTCTGGCCTACAGAGGGCCAAGTAGAACATACTAGAGCATTGTAGAATGTAGAAGTCGTCCGAAAAGCAGTGTACAGCACAAAAGTCAAAAGCTATCCTAACAAAGCCTGTACTAACGTAGCCCAATCGAACGTAACATAACCCAACCTAACGTGCCGCGACCACTATTTCTGGCCTCACGGAGGCAAGCGCAACATATGAGAGCAGGGCATAGCGCAAAAATGCTTAGAATTGCAGCGTTTAGCTGGAAAGGCAGAGCTGTCCTAACCTAAGCCAAACAAATCTGATATGATCCAATGTAGCGTAACTCAAAACATCGTGACTCGAACACTATCGCTGGCGTCCACAGAGACAAGCAGAATATACTAGAGCAATGCAGAGCGCAGGTATCGAACGAACAGCTGTGTACAGCAGAATAGTGTAAGCCATCATACGCAAGCCTATCCTAGGCTAACCAAACAAAACGTAACGTAACTCAACCTAACGCGCCGCGACCACTGCTGCTGGCGTCCCCAGAGGCATGCTGAATACCATAGAGAACAGTAGGGCGCAGAAATCCACAGAAGAGCTTTGTACAGTACAAAAGTCAAGTCTACCCTAGGCAATCGTATCAAAACCTATCCTGGCCAAGAGTAACCTAACCCAACCTAACGTACCGCGGACATAATTTTTGAGCTGCCCGGCGCTGGGCAGGACATATTAGAGGAGAGGAGAGCGCAGAAATCCATAGAACAGCAGTGTATAGCTGAAAAGTAAAAGCTACCCTGGCCTAACCCTAAAGAACCAAAATCTACCGAACGTAACATACCTCAATACAACGCGTCGCGACCACTATTGCTGGCGTCCACAGAGGCATGTAGAATGTGAAAGACTAAAGTAGAGAGCAGAAATCCATAAGTTAGCAATGTGTACCACAATGGAAACCTAGTCCAACTTAGCCTAGCCAAACGAAATCTAGCTCAACTTA
>NW_016909291.1:0-591 GCF_001483705.2 Eufriesea mexicana | reverse complement strand
AATTTTTGAGCTGCCCGGCGCTGGGCAGGACATATTAGAGGAGAGGAGAGCGCAGAAATCCATAGAACAGCAGTGTATAGCTGAAAAGTAAAGGCTACCCTGGCCTAACCCTAAAGAACCAAAATCTACCGAACGTAACATACCTCAATACAACGCGTCGCGACCACTATTGCTGGCGTCCACAGAGGCATGTAGAATGTGAAAGACTAAAGTAGAGAGCAGAAATCCATAAGTTAGCAATGTGTACCACAATGGAAACCTAGTCCAACTTAGCCTAGCCAAACGAAATCTAGCTCAACTTAACGGGACGCGACCGATATTGCTGGCATCCACAGAGAAAAGCAGGACATATTGGATGAGGGCAGAGCTCGGAGATGTCTTACACCGCTACTCGGTGGATTTAAGCGCTCTACATTGCTCTAATATGTTCTGCCTGTCTGGGGCTGCAAGCAATTGTATTCTCGACACGTCATGTTTAGCTTGGCTTCGTTCGGTTGGGATAGGTTAGGACCGGTTAGGTTTGTATATTTTTAACTTTTGTGCCATACAGTGCAATGAGATGGATTACTCTGTTCTACTTCGCACTAGTAT